>NC_142931.1:61867847-61892847 GCF_046866305.1 Octopus bimaculoides | reverse complement strand
GCAATATTTCTTTATATTGAACAGTTGGTGACTAACGGTTTTTAGCTATACCGAAGATCATGTTAACATGTAGCATGCAATAAGTTACTTTGATCAAATATTTGTAATTGCAAAACACTGCTTTTGGCAACGTGTAATAAACGAAATTTCAGTACTTGGCATAACACACCAATAAGAATGCAAGCAAAAAAAGAATAACGAAAATCACAATCTAATAGAAAATAACAATGTTACATTAATACGAGTAGTAATAATTTCGAAGACAGTATGTAGACACATACAAATTATAAGCATAAATTTGCTGAAAATTAATCAATTCTTATCAAAATAGATGAAA
Organism: Octopus bimaculoides; assembly: GCF_046866305.1. Taxonomy (NCBI): domain Eukaryota; kingdom Metazoa; phylum Mollusca; class Cephalopoda; order Octopoda; family Octopodidae; genus Octopus; species Octopus bimaculoides. The sequence continues at coordinate 61,892,510 of NC_142931.1, read as the reverse complement.
AAGTACAAAAGAGACAAAATATATATAATTTGCAAATAGTGGGCTTATATCCACCTCTCACTGTCCACAGCATGTTACACTTTACTAACAAATTAATGCAATTAATTAGGTGGAAACGGCATAGTAATATATGTACAATAGTTAATCTTATTTAGTCAAAGGTTAGCTCGCATCAAGCATTTCAGCCATGAGCATACAGTTTTCTAATAACATGCATCGTAACTCTAGGCCATGAATTATGGCCTAGTCAATGAATTATGTTTTAATACAGAACTGTGTGATTTACGAAAATTTGGCTGGGATTTTTAACAGACTGAGCGACAGCCTGTTGGCCCCTTCAACGTCTTATCAAGTTGAGATGAGATTTATCGTTTTTAGGCAGGCTCTTTAGCCGCTGTTCAAACAACATAGTAGTGATGATTTTTCAGGAAAATGTCTCCAAAAAAGTGGTAAAAAATAAAACATTGGTATTGATATAGATAATAAACAATGATAAAAGAAAAGTGTAAATTAAGTTTGTATTGAAAACCCAGTTATATGCTAGATATTAAATTATAGATACCTAAACAATAAGAATCACTGTCATAAACAACAACTATTTTCTTTTTAATTAATTGGAAACCACTGTAAAGTTAATTTTAAGAGGTCCGGACGAAATTCTCTCAAGCAGCTCTATGGAAATATTATGTAACGTTTATTCAATTTTTCATTTTTGTAATTTAGATGTTTAATGCAGGACAGATTTAATAATTGATAACCCTCTTGTCAAAATCTTGGTTAAGTCTTGGAATATGACTGGGAAAATTCTTAGAAATAATCGAAGGAAGACAGATATTTAAAGAAAATCAGAAGAACTTTTCTTCCTCTTCATATGCACTTGGGAAACAATACTAAGGAAAACTATTTAATAGCTTGGCATGCAATTGAAGTACGAATTGTGATAAATTCGTTTCGCAGAAATCTTTCACAAAGTCTGTCACAGTTTCAAAGTCATTATGCATAAAATACGCAAGACACGAAAGTGTTCAAATGATTTGGTTGGAAATGTGTTATAATGGTAATGAAAATCTTATTATAATTACAAATATATATTGCGATGAGAATATTAATAATAAGAATCATATCAAACTGTGGTACAATGCCAAACAATTTTGGAGAGGATATAGTCTATCTGTTCGAATTCAGTAACTGTTTCATATCAATTTTATCGTTTCTGGCAACTTCAAATGAAACATGGAGTTCGGTCGGATTTTAAATGGAAGGAAAATCTGCGTAAATACTCAGCACAGGGCATTTAGTCTGGCGCTACATCGGCTGAAACTTTGGCACAAAAGCAAGTTTAGATGGGAGGTCTGACGATTGCATCAACTTCAGTACTTAAAAGGTACTTTATTTTGTGGACCTCGAAAGAATAAACAAGCAAAGTCGACCATGATAAGATGTGAAACCAAAATTAACGGCTTTGCACAAACACTGCAAGGTATATTCCTGATGGTATGTGTCTAAAGAGTTCGCCTCCTTAAAAACAAAGATGATCATAACAATAATCCTTTCTATTAAAGTCACTAGGCCTAAAATTTTGGGGGAAGGGGGATAGTGGATTACATCGACCCCAGTGTTTCACTGGGACTCAATTTATCGACCCCGAAAGGATAAAAAGTAAAGTCGAGCTCAGCGAAATTTGAACTCAGAACTTGAAGACGGACAAAATGCCGATAACAATTTCGCCCAGTAAGCTAACGATTCTGCCAGCTTGCCGCCTTATATAATAAAAAAATAAAAAATAAAAATAAAAAATAATAATAATAATAATAATAATAATAATAATAATAATAATAATAATACCCTAGACTTGCCCAAAGCCACTACAAGTTGTGGCGACACGACCAGGTAGCGAAAGTGCTACACTGGAAACTGTGCGAAAAGTGGGGCTAGAGAGAGAGGCAAGACGTGGTATGAGCACAAACCGCAGAGATTGGTAGAGTCGGAGACTGGCATAATCCTCTGGCATTTCCAAAGTCGAGATGCTCCAATGTGCGTGCAGGTACTCCAATGTTCGATTTCTTGGAGTCAGAAATAGAGGTCTATAATTCTCTTATATTCTTATTCCGCCTAAAGTCCACAATAGGCATCTGTGGAAATATCTGTTTGAACAAGAGAGAAATTATATCATTTAATGACTGCTGTGTTTTTATGATAGCGCTTTATTTGTTTTTGTTTTTTACGAAGAATGTGTGTGAAGAAGATTGGTGTATTTTTTCCCTGTAAGTTGTTTTTCGTAACGTTGGACATCGATTGAATATACGCCGAGGCAATTTTGCAGAATATCGTTTGAGTAAGTTGGCGACCTGTGGTATTGTCTATAATATCGGGTAACAATTATGTAAGAGAGTTACATGTTCTTTATTGGATGCCGATTTGCTTCAACAAGTAACCGCTTGCCCGCACTATCTTAGGGAACCCCCTGCGGATTAAATTTTTAAGTACTCATACGAAATAATGGTTTAAAATTTAGGACTTAAAACCAATATTGTAATTTAATATAAGCGGCATCCATAAGACTTTAGAAAATAAAAGATACCCTCTTTTTATCAGAATAGAGGCGGCCCCAGCACCACAGATACTTGCAATTCGCTCATAACATTATAAATTGTCCTACCTCTGATTTCTGTGATCTACAATATGTTTTGTGTGGATTGTTTTATATTGTTAGCGGCAGTTCTGTATATTTTCTGTTGTTTTGGTTATGTCATTCTATTGGGCGGTGATTGTATCACAGAGAAATAGTCATCAGAAAATGCGACAGGGATTATTTGAACAAAGCAAGCAATTCCGCTATAAAGCAAAACAAATGTCTCAATAACCAAATAACAAACAAAAGAGAAATCAATCTCGCTTACTTCAAACATGACATGAATAAAAGGAAAAGAGTTCTGCCGAATCAAAGGAGGGAATCATAAAACGAAATGCATCCCTATTACAAGAGGAATATTGCAAGAGAGCTCCCTTTTTCACTCCTATTCTGCCTGGTGATAAACAAAATTGAATCGGGAAACAAATGGGTTGGGATGATAATCAACCCTCTTTTAAGTTGTATCTTGCATATGGTTATTATAAATACTGTTACATACAATACAAGCGTTCAGTGGATGAGAAAAACGAACGAAGGCAATCTCGAAATGGAAGAAAGAAATAATAGATGTCACAAATATCCTGTTAGAAAAAAGAACCGATAAAGGAATTAGACAATCTGAAATTTACAAATACTAAGTTATTACATTTACCCGGAGTATAGTGAGATAGGCGTCTTGTACAACTAAGGAAAATGACTCTTTCTAGGACTATGAACACATTTAGTTAAGGATAATGGAGACCCATACAAATAGTTTCAATTCCTGAACAGAATATAAACCGTATTCTGCTCGAAACCAATAGATATAAGACAAAGATCTAGTTTGCAGTGAAAAGTATAGATGATCAATGATTTAAATTTGTAAATTAGAACTAATTTCGTGGTTACAAAATTCCAAGCTTTTTTCTTTTTCTTTTTTTGTTTTTGGTTGGACCACCTTCAATGTAGCCAATATGGGAGAAGAGGGAATAAAATAGAAGTGGATGAAGATGAAATCTTGTCAAGAACTATAGGAATCGAAACCAAATTAAAGTATCTTAATCACGTCAAAAAAAAAAACGAAGTTTCTTGCCATAAACATGTAATGAAACACTATAAACTGTAATTGAAAATTTAGTATCATATCGGTTCTAGCTGTTCAGATGTACTATTAGTAAATATACATTCATGTTTGACAGTGATGGCGCTTTCATAGAGTGAATAATCTATGTGTTAGTATTATAAAATACACAATAGAAATAGATGATAAAACTATACACCACGAAAAGTGTTAGATATACTATGATATGAGTATACCAGTTCATGTAATATGGCAAATCGTTCATGTATTATTGTGAAAACAACAAATTTAAAAATATCTCCTCACTGAAGTTTCTAAGAGAGAAAATATCTGAACACCTATACAACAATATAATTGATATTGAAAAAAAGTGCTGCTTTGTTGATGTCATTTTTGGTTTTGTTTTGTTGTTCGTTTTTTGCTGGGAGGGGGGGGGGCTAGAAGACCACGCCCTTCTTCTGAGACACCGAGAGCGCTTCTTAAAGTGCTATTAATAACAAAGGATGTCTCTACATACATGAGTTGAGAACAGTTACTGCTCTCGGTTGCAAAATATATTACTTTTGGTGGGGGGATAAATTACAGAGGTTATATTGTATCGTTGTAGATGCGCGTCATACCGTGATAGTGACAGCACAAACAAAGCGTCCGCCGTCAGATTGTATTTTGAAGGAGTGCAAGTCTTAAGCTGATCTGTTGTTGGATTATGGGAGGGAGATGTTGTGCTGCAGATGAAGTCTCAAAATCTTGGCTCAGCGTTCCTGGATCTGTGACAAAGAGGACTAGTACGACAAGGTTTACCAAGTATGTAACAGAAGTATCCCGATGGTCTACGTGTCCTGTTGTGCACTGAGTTATACATATGGCTCAAGTGTTGCTGAATATCGTCCTTTCTGCACTTTGATACCTGACCACTAACAGACAGGATTTTACTCCATAGTCTGCCGGTTATACAGTTTTTACATGTGTAGGGTGAAAGGCTTTAAAAATTTTCCTTGGCGGTTCAAAATTCGTTGATAACCTCAATCTAGCTTAGCTGGCTTGCTAGCGCCTGTGTCCAGAAGTTTCGCGCTGCATGTAGGCTGTTGATGAAGCTATAGCTGGAAATATGTAGTAAGTAGAAGTCAATGACAAACGAGCCTAATATGTTCTTAGAAAATATTCTATACATTCCAGGCTCATATCTAAAGGTAATAAGCCTTTTCTACACAAAATTATAAGCTATTAAGTATCATGTAATACATAGCAGGTTAAGGTAAATAATTTTCTCTCTTCGCTCCTTTCAGCCATAGGGGCTCAACTCTCTCTCCTCTCTTCATGTGACACGTACTTCCTCTCATCACCCACATTCTCTCTTCATTGATACCACACCCTACACCCTCACATCTCAACCCTATCTCTACACCTCCACCCCACAGTCACATCACCACCACATACCCCTACATACACTCTCACACCCCCACACCACACTCCACACCACCTTATCTGACCGCCACACACCACTCCACAAACACTAGCACTGACCACTTCCCAGCACTCACACTATACACCATTATCCACACACCATCATCTACACACCCACACGTTACAGACTTATACACGCACACATTCAGACACGTCAAAGTCACTAGCCCCTATCCACACACATTCACACACACACACACACACACATTCTCACATACACACAGAGGCACGTGCACAGTGGTTTTGGTATCACCAATACCTTATCTCCCCTTCTTTCAACCTCTCCTCTCAAACTTTTTTTTCCAACCAGTTGTCATGCTTGACCGCTAAATCCACATCTTTTTAATTCTCTCTCTGTTTATTTCTTTTATTCCTTTTGACTGAAGTGCGTAGGTTCGAAACGTAAAGGACTTTTTCACCTTCCCGAGCATCAAACTAATACACCTGCTTGTTGTTCATACGCCTGTCTTCGTCTTTTGTTTTTCTGTAAATTTCAGCTGATAATGTGTAACTTACGTTGCGCGTTCACAACATACCGTGTAAACAAAGCTTTCTTACTTCTGGTACTATACAATAAGCACCAATCAAGCTGAAGGTTGACATGGTGGACAATATTTTACTCCGCAAAATTCCTGGCTCTCTGACATTGTTACAAGTTACCGTGCAATACATAAAAGAGTAGACACGTGCATTTACCTTAAATTATATGAACAGGGAATATTTGAAAATAAATCACTGCAATTTTAGACATTTTACATAAACAGGAAGATTCAATAAAGGGAACCGATTGTTGGTTACTGGACATGATAGAAATATCCATCAAGTATCCATCAAATTAGACTATTTTGTATTAAAGGAAATCGCTCATTACAGTTTTTCACTCTCTCTCTCTCTCTCTCTCTCACTCTCTCTCTCTCTCTCTCTCTCTCTCTATATATATATATATATATATATATATATATATATATACACATATAGATACATACACACACACATATATATATATACATGCATACATACATACACACATACATACATACATACATACATACATACATACATACATACATACATACATATATATGTGTGTGTGTGTGTGTGTGTTATAAATATAAATTTATAAAAATAAGTAAAAGATCGTTATTTAAAATACCGATCATATCAAGCGGCTAGCATGAGAATAAAAAAACTCATAGGTAATAATTATTTTTTAAATTATAATTAAGGGTATCTAAAAGATACCATCATGCTAGATACACCAGTCAAATCTGGACTCTAAAACCACATAATAATTTTTTGGTAGTTTATTTTGACTCTTTGTCTTCTCTCCTGCTGCTGTATGAATAATTGATGTGGTTTTAGAGTAAAGATTTGACTGGTGTATCTAGCATGATGGTATCTTTTAGATACCCTTAATCATAATTTTACGCGCACACACACACACACACACACACACACACACACACACACACACACACACACACACACATATATATATAGAGAGAGGTGTGACTATCTGTGTGTGCATTACGTGTATGTAAATTTTGTCTATCCATCGTATATGGGCGCACATGTTCCTTTTGGTTCTTCATTTTACTTTATTTTTGAAAAAATAAGAGGGTAGGGTGTGTTAGAAAAAATTGAAAACCACTATTCTAGAAGGCACTACGTGTTATGCACAATTTTCTTTGATAGACAAATATCCAAGCAACTTGAACATCGAAATCAACGTAGAAGGCTTTAAGTGTTAGTTGAACTTCAAACATTGCAGACTATCCTCCCTCAAATTAAAAACAATCATCTTATAAAAGAAACTACACGGAATAATTCACATCAAGAATACCATTGATCGTTGATTTGGCCTAACTGGGATAAACAGTGATGAGTCAAGAGATGAGACGAATATTTGTTTCAGAGTCAAGCCAAATATACGGGACAAAAATAAGCTCTATATATTAGTACAAGTGGGATAAGACATTGAGATATTCTGGCTTTTACGAAGGTTATGATCTTTTTGCGTATGAGAAAGTATGAAATTTCGTAGAATCTAGTTTAATGGAATATTTACACTCAAGCTTTCCACTTTTAAGAAGAGTAAGATTAAAAAAGACAGATAAATATTATTGGATGTAGTTAGCCGCTCAGAGTGAGCTCTGATCTATCTAATATCTTAACAAAGCTTAACATTGTGACCTCTACATTTCAATTCTTATCCAATCCTAATGTATTTAGGACTACGTATCTAATTGTTCTTTCCATGTAGAAGGTGACTAGAATTCATTTGAGCTCAGGTTTTGCGGTCATTTGAGCACAGATTTTGCAATAACTTAGAGATAATTTCGCAGACCCATAAGTGGAAATGTTCCTAAATCTAGTGTATAGTTAATGTTAAAATAGATATTATTATAAAAATTGTGTAAACGTTTGTACTGAGTATATGCATATTTGTCTTTAATTATATGTGCGTGCGTGTGTATCTGTGTGTCTGTGTGTGCGTGTGTGCGTGTGTGCGTGCATGCGCAGCATGAGTGTGTTTGCTCTCGCATGTCTGGTTCTGTATACGTTTCTGTGTGCGCGTGTATGTGCGTATTTGTTTGCTCGAAAGAATGTTGAAATGACGAATGTGAGAGCGGAAAAGAAGACGATGAGAAAGATAAATAAGATCTGCGGAAAAAAAAGAAGAAGATGACGGTATGTGGGCAGAAACTTGATCTGCAGGTAAAAGCAATAAATATATAAAGTCAAAGAGATAATAAAAATACTCACAAAGTAGAATAGTAGAAGAGAGTAGGGGTGGAGGCGGAAGAAAAATGGAGGTGAAAACAGGCGGTTAAAGAAGGAGATTAAGGAAAAGGAGAGAAACGATGATGATGATGATGATGATGATGATGATGATGATGATGATGATGATGATGATGATGATGATGATGATGATGATGACGACGACGGCAATGAAGATGACGATGATGATTGTAGAAGAGGAAGATGGAGAATGACATTTTGTTATTACTAGTTTACCAGTAAGTATGAGTGAGTCATGTGCAGGTGGTATACGATTTAGTTACTTCATTATCTGAGTCATGCAATCTAATGAACGAACGTTCAAAACTTTAACACAAACATGCAATAGCGAATTATAGTGTATTTGAAGATTTTATTATATCTTGTTTGCCGCAGCTGTATGGAATTTAATTGGCGATTTTGTTGCACACTCGAGCAAGATGAAAACAAGCTTTGTTTATATATTTATTCATCTTCCTTTAACAAAGTAGCTTACAGTGTTCTTATCATTATTCATAGTATTATCATATTTATGTGATTATTCCTTTAGTTAAAAATATTTCCCACGTATTTAAAATGTCCTCCAACTGTGCCTACAGTAACGATAAAAATTAAATGGTTAGAAACGTTTAGAAAGATGAAAATGTTTAATAATTTTCACTTCGTATTCGTCGTCGTCGTCGTCTTTGTCACAACGCTTCCTTTATGGTGATGGTATGGATGACTCTGTAGACCAATCCTTGCATAGAAAAGTCGATGATATTGATTGCATGGTAATGTTAGTGGATGACGAGGTCGATTTTGTCGAGCCTTTCTCACCCAAACGATTTAGGCTCAATTCCAGTGGATTTCAGTGTTGCTTTGAGTTGGTCTTTGTATTTTGAGTTGGTCTTTGTATTTTCCAAGAGGTCATTTTTCTGAAGTGAGCTCACTGAATAAGACTTAGTATGGGAACCTTGACTCTTCCATTCTTGCTACAGGTTCTGGCCATCATATTACACTTGTGTGTCTTAAATTCATATAAGAAACAATACACTTTAGGTTCTCACCCTAGTAAGACCATAAAGAACCAACTGAAGACAACTAATCCATACAACGATAAACAACGATATCACGTGTTCTACGATATACAGATTAATAAGTGAGCTCTGGTCATTGTGACATCTTTTATCTTTTACTCGCTTTAGTCACTAGACTACGGCCTTGCTGGGGCACCGCCTTGCAGATTTTTAGTTTAATGTATCGACTATACTATCTATTTCCTTAAAGCCTGGTAATCATTCTATCGGTCTGATTTGTCGAAAAGCTAAGTTACTGGAACGTAAACAAACCAGCACCGATTGTCAAGCGTTGGTGGGGTACAAAAACAGATACAAAGATACACAGTCATAGATGTATACATACATATATACGACGGGTTCTTTCAGCTTCCGTCTACCAAATCCACTCACAAGGTTTTGCTCAGTCTGAAGCTATAGTAGAAGGCACTTGCCTAAAGTGCTATACAGTGTGACTGAATCTGGAACCATGCTGTTGGGAGACAAGCTTCTTTCCACACAGCCAGGTCTGACCTTGTGACCTTTACATTTCCTTTATAGGACTACATATCTGGATTTCAGATGTAAGACTACCTATCAAATTGGTGCCTTCAATTAGAAGGTGGGAGGGAATCATTTAAGCTTAGATTTGGTGAGCATATTTGTTGAGTGACAATTTTAAAATGTTCCTATACCTAATATATGGTCAATTTTAAAGTTTAAATTATATATTTTTATAAAAGCTCCTTGTATTCTTATACCCTCCCTTGAGTTCTGTCCTTACAGTTAAATACAACTCCCTTAAACAATTATATGATATGGAACATGTCCTATCGAAACCATATTTCTGCTCTTGCTCCAAAACACATGATGGCGATAAAGCTAACACTCAGCTGAGATGTTTGTTCCACTTACTCTTGTATTGTATTTAAAGGGACCATTTTTTTCAAGCGTATGTAGCTGTAGGTGAACATGATATAATCAAGGCACTTGTAATTTAAAATATTTACTCAATATTCGCTGTAGATTGTTAAAACGCTTATCAAATCATAATGAATATGTTTACTTAATTTCTTACATTCCCTTTACGAAGATCTCTGATAGTAATTCTTTCTATCGATTCGATCCACTTTACTTAGATTTGGAATTTGGAACCACAGCCTAATAATAATGCCATAGAATGTATAAACGTCCTTGGGAGACGGAAATGTCAGCGTAAATATTTACCGAGCGATCACCACCAGCTGCCAAGTATTTATCAATGGCGGTGGACTAAGGAAAAAAACATGTAAAAGTCTCCGCTAAATTGTTTTAAAAATTGTAATTTCTTGCACTTTTTTTAATCTCCATGTAAGTCTGTGTTTCATATATTCCTTTTTTTTTAATTGATACAAATACATATAACAAAATGTCGTTTAGCCGTCATCTTGACATTAACTTCTCTGTCCCACCCTAAAGGACTAGACGTTTCTTTAGTCTATTTCTACTTCTTTTCCAGCAAATGTGGCTCACAAAGAGGTCGTCATCGTCGTCATCATCATCATCATCATCATCATCATCATCGTCATCATCGTCATCATCGTCATCATCGTTATCGCCGTCGTCATCGTTATTGATATCATTATTGTTATATGCTATACTAGTTGGTAGTGATGATGTCCTAAGAATCTGTATTGGTATACTTGTAGAATAAAGGATTGCACTTTCCTGCAGGTCGACAATGTGAATGTGAGTTCCACTATCCTTCAGCCTCTTAGGTGGCAGTTTAGTTGTTATGCCAAGTGCACCAGTTACCACAGGAATTATTTTTGTCTTAGCTTTCTACAATTACTTCAGTTCTCTAGCTAGATCTTGATATTTCTCACGTTTTTCAGTTTCTTTTGTATACACTCTATTATCACATGGTATATCAAATATACGACCTTATAATATTCGTTTCTTCTGTCCGCCATAATCATATCTAATCTTCCTGCTTCAGTACTACAGCCAGTCTTTATGGTAAAATCCCATAAAATCTTGTACATTTTATTCTTTATCATAGTGTTTACTTTGTGCTCATACCAGATTTATGCTACTTTTAATTCACATACTCAACTAGCATCATAATGCACACTTGTACCCTAGTGTGCATAGTGCTTATATTAACAAAAACATTGCAAAATGACTGATCGAACTATATTTTACATACCCAAAGTTTGCTATTTGGGGAAAGAATAGCAAGTATCAGTAATTCATGTAGTTCAAAAAATTATTTTGCTATTTGTGAACAATAGTATTGCTAGTTATATATTTCTGAGGCCAGTCTTTGATTAATTGCATTTCTGACCGCGAGTGTGACGAGCAAATTCCTGTGCAGCTCTGTACAGATCAAACAACGAAAGGTACTTCTTAAGAGGATAATCGTTTTTCGGTCTTCCCAGTTTTATTTGCATATGTGAATTTATCCTGTAATTGTTTGTCTATTCTCCAATACAATTTTTAAAACTAGATGTTATTCTTTCACATTAAGTGCTGTTTAAAATATTATATCTCTTTCACATTCTTCATATAAGATTCATCAAATAAGTGGTTGTTCAGTCTCATATCACTTCTGACTAAGGAGATTTATGGTCAATGCATTTACTTGAAACTATCTTGTTTCTTATTAGAATGTAGAACAACCAACAACATATTATACAATATATCTACTCGTTTATTGACGGTAAGATATAATAGATATAAATTCGAATACTATTTTTGGAAGGATGCCTGATCATGCAGACACTTTTTAATTGATTATCATGTACAAATGTTGGCGGATCTGCCGTTCTTTATTAAATTAATATTATCTTCAACGGAACATTCTTGTTTGGTATAGGGTTATATAATAAACGTATTTCGTGGCTCGCCATTAAAAGCGTATATAAAAACAATAGATATTCCAAAGAGATGAGATTAATTAATATGATTATGCCTGACTGTAGATATTATCAGAACATGGTGGTTATGATAACGGTTATCATCCACTTTAAATCAAACAGGCAAATAACTTCGATTGGTTTCGTTTGTCTTGTTTCAGCACAAAAACATTTTATATTAGAAATGTAAGTAGTGATGTTCACACCTCTCCCAGGTTGATTAGACAAGTCGATGGAGATAGCTGCCACTACAGAAGAATATGAATGAAATATTTATTCAATGTCTATTCATATATATATATACACGCCATCAAATGTCAGAAGGTATGAGAGGTGAATATATTTATTTGACACCTTGTCATCCTTATCTTTAATGGCCTTTTAGCATCATTTCTTATGTAGAAACGGCCATAATCCTAAGGAGGGTAAACGTTTAAATATTTTCACTTCTCATAACTCCTGATTTTTTATGATTTATATACATCTCATACTCTCACCGATCAGATCTCCTGGATTTCAGCGGCATGAACACCGCATTATATACCTTCCTATTAGATTACTATGTGGTATGTTAGTCAAGCCCACTAGAGGAGCTTTTTGTGATAGTCACACGATTCTATTAATCCATATATTGCACTGACAGACAGATAGACAGACAGACAGATAAACAGATAGATAAAATTTTTATACAAACAGACATTTCATAACGCTACATTCGAAGAGAGTTTCCATTGATAAATGGTTAAGTTGCATAGTTTCTTCATAAGTGTTTTCTTTCCGCTAGTATTAGTATATACCTACAAAAGACCATGTGGGTTCAAATTGAAATGCATATGTATCTCATAAAAATAAATTTCATAGGATTCTGGGTATAATACTGTATTTATATCCTAGTTATTTCTAACGTCTTTATTGTCAATCTAAAAATGTCACCCATAGTTTTTCGTCAATACGGTATTATGCTTGGTAATTTTGCGAAATTTATGACATTCAAGTTTTTTCAAATTTATTTTCCATTAATTAAAAAATGTTCAAGAAAAGAAAATGATTATGAAAATTATGTTTGCTCTAGAGCATTAAAAGTTAATTAAAGCTATGTTTATGAGTGAGTGAGTGAGATCATGATCACATTTCTGTTAAAACCGTTTCTGTAACATTGCATTATATACCGCGCTTAAGTTAGACCATACATTCTTTTGTGTGAGAATATATATTGTGAATGTTTCAGAAGTTTTGAACATTGAAATTAACGCTGATTCATCCGTTTCTTTTATATCTTATTCCAAAGTTGGCCCTGGTGGGTCACAGACGTAATAATACTTATTCAATCATTAGTATGCTCATCACAAATGTGTAGGTGATTGCATTTTTTATATTTCAGGATGTAATTTCAGAGAATGTAGCACCTAATCCTTCTACTTGGCTCCTATGTGCATTTTAACAGGTAGTAATTTGACTGAGATTTCTAGTAAGGGATTTATCGCAATTTAGTTTTCTATTTAGTATTGATTTTAAGTTATTTGTAGAAGACTAATTTAGTAAAAGTTCTTATGAAGGCATTGAATCATATTTTGAAGATCAAATTTTATTATTACTTTTTTGTTGACTATGAGTATCTCTACATTTTAACAAATGCTCATCTTTCAACGTAGTCAAAAGTGTTTGTTTTCTTTATTAGTATGTTTATAATGCTACAGAAATATAGATATTTAGGCCGTTTAAATAGTTAGATTGCTATGTACTACTACACTGTAATACATCCACAATAAAACCTACTTTCCATATATATAAATAAGGCAGATACATGCAAAAATATCGAAACCTGAGGTAAATGGTTGAAGCGTCGTGTTCGCAAAATTATATACAGCATGTATGTATAACGAAACAACCGTTCGAATCTTGACAATAACATCTTCATTAAAAATCTTGTCTAGCTGTTGTCATGGCCACGGTCAGTAGCTCAGGGTGTTTCATTGCGTAAAACGAGTATCAGGCCCAAAGCTTCGTATGTAATTGAAAAATATAATGGTAATGCAAAACCCAAAATAAAAACCATTTGCAACTGTTTTACTTCAACTAAATAACTCATAGAATCTATCACCTGTCTACACACATGTATATGAAGATATTTATGCTTATAAATATGAGTGTGTATGTATGTGTGTGATATGTGAATGCGCTTGTATTTATGTATGTATACACATAAATGTATACACACACATATATATACGCATATATATATATATATATATATATATATATATATATATATATATATATATATATATATATATATATATATATATATATATATATACGCATATATATATATATATATATATATTTACGCATATATATATTTATATAGCTGTGCAGGGTTCTGCTTGTTTGCACTCGTCTGATTACTTAGTAAATTATAGACTTTCAAATGTCTATTTTAAATTACAAAGTAATAGTTTTTCGCACTATTTACTGGCCTTCTTTAAAAAATATTAAAATATATAACTTTCATTTGCTATAAATCATTGTTATCAAAATAACTTTGGTTACTGCTGCTTTTTGTAGATAAGTGAATTCTGAAAATCTACATAATGCCATATTATAAATTTGAAAACCACTCTTCAGATGTTGTCTCGTTGTTTCAATTTCGTTGGAAATAATATTGATTAAGAATGTTAGTCTCATACGAGTAAAGCTAAGTAGATCATGTGTTTCTTTGTACTTTTTATACTCGAAATCAAGTTTGGTACTTTCCTGTTTCTTATTGACAACCGTGTTGCTTACTTAGTGTGAAACTTATTTTGTATCCTTGAAAAAGTAGAAAATTCTATAACTATAGAAAAGAGGCTCAGAGCTTTACATGATCAATGGAATATTAAAGGCAAAGGTGCTAATGCAATTCTCTTTGAAGAATGATTTTCTTGATGATTGAACATATAGGTACAAGACGAGTTTTTTTTTTCTTTTTTTACATGTAATGTAACGTTATAAATGTGCGTAGTGGAATCATCTCATAAAATATCTATAATATCAAATCTGCTGGTTTGCTTTCTTGTGAAGGTGAGTCAAGCAATATCTTGTTGCTTATGAAATTGTATATTACGTGTTGGATGTTACCTTAAACAGTAAGCAAATAACATCAGCAAAAACAGAATCTCATTATACTCATAAAAAAATTGATAGCGAGCGTAACACAAAGAGGGAAAATTATTTATGGTGTATTTAATGCTAATGGAAATAAAGCGGTATCGGTTCAGAGGAACGCAAAACTAGAAACTCTTCAATGGTATTGCAATAAAATATCTTAGAAAGCTTGTCAAATAAACATATAAATATGTCTGACTTCCCCAATTGAGATAAAAGCTTTAAAGCTAGCAATTATTTTCAGTTTTCTTGATGATTTCTATGGGTATCGTTTCGCTTTTTGTTGACAAATAATGCTTTATAGTTGTCCTTATATGATCACGAAAATTTATCAGAATTCTCCCTCCACTCATTATATTCACCTGACTATTATATATTATGTATTCAATGCAACAAATTTTACAAAATCAGTGACGTATACATTTCTATCTAGAGAATGGCAAGTATTTACAAATATTTTTCTGATCAAATATAGTTTCATTATAATAATATTATCAAATGTAAAAAGCTGTAATCTACCAATATCTTTGTTCATGTACTTGGTATTGTCAACTGTAAAAATCGCATACCGTCTTGAAGTTATAATTGAAAAATAGATTGAACAGTAATTAACGCCAACTTTATAGTGTTCTTATAAAAGATATTAAGTGAAATATCTCTGCTACATAAACAAGCCAGTGTCGAAAATTTACTCTAACAGCACCAAAACAATTTGTTAAATATTATTAAATGCTTTGCACGCTAATTCAATATACTTGTTCTTTAACTTGAGTTCGAAGCTCTTAATGTATTTCATTTAGAACCACTTGCGTGTTTTACACAAGGGTAGTATTTGACAAAATGATTGTATTTGTGATTCACAAACTTATGAATGATCAAGTCAACAGTGAAAATTAATTCTAAGTCTATATGTGTAACACATTAAGCCTTGATGTTAGAGTAGCGTAGTTGTAGAATTTCATTGAAATTGCAGTAGCATCATTGAGGAAAATGTAATGTATAGCAAATTAGTTCTTGCTTTTAATTTCAATAAATTTTAATCTATCATTCATTGCAGGATTTCTTTTTTATTTATTTCAGTTCCTGCATTTACACGCATAGAAATATGATTAGAATTTATAAATAAATGCATACATTAACCAAATCTTTTGCTCATATTTAAATTATATGCCACAGAGAAATTGTATAATATCGGTTAGTCTGCAAGAAAAATATGAGCTTTATCTTTGAGCTAGAATATCACGCAATTTTTGGAATTGTTTCATATTTCATTAGTTAATGAGGAACGCTTGACTTGATTGCTTAACCTGGTAGTAGACAAAGAAGGTATATCCCCCATAAACTACAGCATGCAGCCAGCACCGTTATTTCTAAGGCAAGACATTGAAAATCTTTGATTATTAGTATTTCAAAAAGGGCTGACCTGGGACCAAAAGACAACAACATTTGAGGAAGGAATTTACACACAATGTTGCTAACATATTTAGTGAAACAGAAGGTGAGCTAGCAGAATATTTAGAACGCTGGGCAAGATGCTTAGCGGCATTTCGTCCGTCCTTACGTTCAGGGTTCAAATACCGCCAAGGTCGACTTTTCCTTTCATCCTTTCGTGGTCGATAAAATAAGTACCAGTTAAGTACCGGGGTCGATGCAATCGGCTTAACCGTTCCTCCAAATTTGCTGGCTTTGCGCCAAAATTTGAAACTAAATGTATTTAGTTAAACAGTTTTTTCATCCTATATTTGTTACACCACGATTTATCATTCGTTTTTTTTTTTTGCTAACTTGGAATGTTCTATTATTGTATTATGACGTCATTTAGTAACATAATTTAGTGGTTTACCTGCATAAAAGGTTGATTTTGAAAATCAAATACTGATCCAAAATTCTTCGATAATAAGCAAAGGTCCACTTGGATTCTCACTTCCAAATAAAGATACGACTTGAGTCTTCACAGGTTTTGCAAGAATGATAAATTGATGGTATCAGATTCCCTGTTCGAAATGTGATGTGATATAGTATTGCCTTTGAATAAAGTTGACCTGGAAAATTATTAACTGAACAAACTATTAGTCTACGAAGTCATCTGTTACTCTTCAGTCTCTGATGTACAGTATTCCAATAATCCTTTAGCGTTTTTGTTAGAATACGACTGACCTTAACCTATTAATGATTTCTTAAAGTCATGGAGCTACTTCATGAGAAATGTTCTAATATACTCAATAGCTTAATCCCAAAGAATTTTTGTTGAAAGTTTAACACAGATTTTCCTGAAATATGTAACTTATAAACTCATGTTTATAAGTTTTCTTTTGCTTTGCTTTATTTCTGAGAATGACGGTTTGTGTGCGTATATGTGTGTGTGTGTGCGTACGTCTGTGTCTATGAATTTGTGTGGTGGTTGGTACGTGCGTGGGGCCAGATGGCACGCACATTAGAACATAGGATAACATGTGATTTTTATTGTGGCTAGCTGCCCACTGAATCCTTATCCCACAGAAATCAACTTTGATTTCTTCCTTTTGATAAAGGTAGTTTAGTTCAGAAGCTGATTTTTCTCTTCACATTTCCTCTCTTCCTTCCTGGCATGAATCGGTCGGATTCAGACCACCAGGTTTAAAATGTTGAAGACACGCCCTCTGTCATGACGACCATTCTAAGCTTCCAGTCGGTATTGAGAAGCCAGAAGGGCATGCATATTTATGTATGGGTATAAAGTAGAACTTATGCTATTTTCAATTCCGTTAAAACATGGCCATCGTATGCCATGGTCAACTAGCATTACGTCTTCTACAACATTCACAAAATATAGTTCCTGGCAAACTTATGTTTTTGAGAGTCTTCAAAGTGTCTTGAAGTTGGTACCAAAGTATGATTGCTGACTAATACATGAAGCTAGTAAAAAGTACTATAATTGATAATATTTAATTTTATAGAATTTCATTGAATTTTATTGAATAAACGGAAACATTAGATGAGTTCAACAGACAAACATTTCTGTTATGCCTGAATAAATTACCTTTAATTTTTAGTATTTTAGAGTTCACCAGTATTCATAAAACAGACACGTCGATGAAATAACAATTCGATTTCTTTAAAGAATACAGTAATACGATATACAAAACTGATGCGATGGTATCAGAGCTATACAATATCCCTAGCCTATTTGTCACTGAAAATGTGTGTGTGTGTGTGAGAGAGAGAGAGGGAGAGAGAGAGAGAGAGAGAGAGAGAGAGAGAGAGAGAGAGAGAGAGAGAGAGAGAGATGATTTATGCTACTATGAGTTTGATACTTTGTATGCTTAAATATCAGTACATCTTCGAACTTCAGAAGTAGATACATTATTATTCAGAAATGGATACTGCTTGTATGTCTGTTTGTGTTTGTGCTCGTGCATGTGAAAGTGTGTATGAATTATTATGTGTGCGTGTGCATTTGCAAGTGAGTGTGTTAAATTTTTCTTATTTAATAATAAATCAAATTGGAAAGATATTTAATTCTTTCTTCTGAAACATGTTAAAGGATATTTTATACAATGCTTGGAAGACCACTATCTCTCTCTCAGACACGCACATATACACACATGTACGCTCGCATCATGCACACATACATATATATACATATATATATTCATTTATTTATTTATTTACATGCATACATGCATACCTACATGCATACACACATACATATACGATAGATAACTTTCTTTTATTAGCCACACAGGGCTGCACACAGAGGGGACAAATACAACTGTAGAGCTTTTCTTTAAAAAAAAAAAATCCGATCAAAAGGGATCGGTAGGAGGAAAAAAAAGAAAAACAAAAGGGGGGTATCGTATATCACAGAAAATGTCAATTGTGTAAAATGGGGTAACATTAGGTTTATCCATGGAGAGAAAAGCCTACGGAAAAGACCATGGTAACCTCGGCAGGGAGTAGACACATGAGAGCGAAGTGCTCTCTCTCTCTCTCTCTTTTTAATTTTTTTTTTTTCTCGATTTATAGGAACATGCTCAAAGAGGTATCGTCACTCGCACGCACCACGTTTGCTACATTCACCCACCTTTTAATGAAACTTTCACGAGACAAAAACTGTCTCTCTATTCTCACCTTCTTTTTCAAGTGATACTTGAAAAAGTTGTTGAGCGATTGGCCAGAGAGGTAAGTTTTCGTCTCTAATCCTTTCGCTCGGGTCCACCACATACATTCTTTCACCATGGCCACCAGTATGATGAACACTACCTTGCCTTCCCTGGTGGTGGAGCAATTTGCACAATAGACTCGGCTGACAGGCGGACTCGTCCCACACGTGACAGCAGCCGTTCGGCATAAGCCCACAGGCCGGAAATCTTTGGACACTGCACGATTGCGTGCAGAATGGTTTCGTCGCTCTGACCGCATCTCGGGCAGGTCGGCCGGTGTGTCTCGAACCGTGCCTGTAAAGCTTAACCCGAACGGGTAATGCTTCTCGGTAGCACTGCCAGGCCAGGGATCTCTGGTAGTTGTCCATAGGTCCCGGCCCGAAAGTTGTCCTGAACAGGCGGGTCAGGTGTTCCTCGT
The DNA here is from genome assembly GCF_046866305.1 of Octopus bimaculoides. NCBI lineage: Eukaryota > Metazoa > Mollusca > Cephalopoda > Octopoda > Octopodidae > Octopus > Octopus bimaculoides. The sequence goes on along the minus strand of NC_142931.1, from coordinate 61,872,935 downwards.
CGACGCCAAGATTCTGCCCGAGATCGTCGTCGCACCTCCCCTCCACTAATCCTCTATAGAACGCTTTTGTGGAATCAAACTTGCACAAGATTGGTCCCGGACGGCAGAGTTGCTTGAGAGCAACGCGTCACTCGCGGTGCCATATAGATAGATAGATAGATATCTTTTTATTATAGCCACACAAGGCTAAATACAGAAAATGGACAAATTACAAAGTAGAGCTTTTCTTGTGGGGGGGATAATTTCGATCAAAAGGGATCGCGGAAAAAAAAGGTGGGGATTTCGATCAAAAGGGATCGCGGGAAGAAAAGAAAAAAAAACGTGGGTGGGGAGGGCGATCAATAGGGATCGTGTATCACAGTCAATGTAAAAAACGGGGAACAGATTAGGTTTATCCCTGGAGAGAAAAGCCTACGGAAAAGACCACTGTCACCTCAGGCTTTTTTTTGTTTTTAAAGGTACATGAAAGTAAGTACCTTCTCTCTTTTTGTCTCTTTTTGTTACAAGTCTATGCTTAAAATGGTGTCGTCTTTCATTCTTACCATTCTTGCCACATTTACCCATTTTTTATTGAAACTTTCATTCGACAACACTTTCCTCTCTATCCTGATCCTCCTTTTCAAGTGGTACTTGAAAAAGTTGACAAGGGACTGACCAGAGAGGAAAGTGTTTGTTTGTAGACCTTTCAAACGCGTCCACCACACGTATTCTTTTGCCATAGCTATCAGTGTTACAAAAACCGTTTTTCCTTCCCGTTTAAAGGAAGGTGGCGGAATAATATTCACGATAGACTCGGCTGATAAGTGGGCTCGTCCCCCACGCGACAACAGCCGTTCGACGAAGGTCCACAGCTCTGAAATATCTGGACACTGCACGAGTGCGTGCAGAACGGTTTCGTCGCTCTGACCGCATCTCGGGCAGGTCGGTCCGGTGGTTTTCGAACCGTGTCTGTAGATCTTCTCTCGAACTGGTAGTGCATCTCGATAGCATTGCCAAGCCAGGGATCTCTGGAAATTATCCATAGGCCCCGGCCCGAACATCGTCTTGAAAAGGCGGGTTAGGAATTTCTCGACACCCAGGTTTGCCCCGAGAGTGTCGTCAGACCTCCCCTCCACTAGTCCTCTATAGAACGCATTGGTCGTTTGGAAGTTCCACAAGTTTGATCCCGGACGGCAGAGCTGTTGTAGAGCTTGGCGACACTCGCGGTGCCAATCGCCCAGTTTCGGTCTCTTCCTGATCCATGTTTGCAGTTCGGTGAGTGAGACGAGCTGCGGGAAGGCGTGCCTCACAAACGGCGCCCACACCTGTTCACCGTCGTCAATGAAGTTCCAGAGATGCCGCAGTCTCAGTGCATGTCTGCGCATCATTAACCACGGCATCCCCAGTCCTCCATGTAACGGTTGTTGACAGCAAATGGATCGCCTCACCATCGGAACGCCACCCTTCTACAGAAAGCGGAAAAGTATGCGTTCTAGTTTCGGGACAAGGCACGACGGTCAGGCGGTATCGATGACTGATGCGATATACACATTAGCCACCTCCGCCCGGCCTTTTAGAGATAACTTTCTCTCAGCCCATGTTTGGCTGAGTTTGATCACTCTACTGGTGATCTCATCCCAGTTCTTATCCATTTGGAGGTCCGGACTGAACCAGACCTCGAGCAGTTTAACCGGTCCGTCCGTCCTGCGTCCCACTACGGAGTCACTGTTGGACGGTATGGGCTTGCTTCTCCAGGTGCCGAATAACAAACCCACTGACTTTTCTGGGTTAATTTTTGCTCCTGTCACTGTTTCGTATTCTTTAAGTGTCTCGCCTAGCATCTCGACGTGCTTTTAGCTCGACACTATGACGGTGACATCGTCCGCATATGCAGACACGCTCGTCCCGCAACCCAGCTCTCGTGGGATACCCCTCAGTGTCGCCAGCTTCCGCAGTAGTGGTTCGAGCGTCAATACATACAGAAGCGCCGACAGGGGACATCCCTGACGGACCGAACGCGTGATGTCGAACGGTTTTGACAGGTGACCGTTTACCCGAATTACCGATCGGATGCCGCTATACAAGGCAGCGATCCAACCGCGGAAGACGGGACCAAAGCCAGCTGCCCTGAGGACGGCCGCCAGGTATCGATGGTCGACCCTATCGAAGGCTTTAGATTGATCTAAATTGACCAGCGCCCCACCCATGCCAGGATCCTTAACTACCCTGTACATGATGTAGCGCATGAGGTGGAGGTTGTCATGGATGCTTCTGCCCGGCACGGCGCATGTTTGCGCCCTGTCGACCAGTTTATTGATGACAAGCGCCAACCTCTCGGCTATTACTTTGGCCAAAATTTTCAAATCTGCGTTGAGCAGAGTGATGGGCCTGAAAGTATCTATAAAATTCCCCTTGTTTGGGTCTTTCTTCAGCAATGTCACTGCACCTCGGCTCACGAAACCGGCAATTCTCCCGTTTTGTTGCCAGTTGCAGTAGACTGGTGCCAAGAGGTCGCCAAACAAGTCTGGCATTTGACAATACAGCTCGTAGGGTAGACCATCCAATCCAGGCGACTTATCCCTCGCGCAGCCCGCCATAGCATCCCTTACTTCAGTAGTTGTGATGGGACCCTCACAACACTCTGCCTCTCCCGCCGAGAGCCGTGGCAGGTCGGTCAGGTAGGCAGTGAAGTCCATCCTGCGTTCCGACCCACCGCTCACACCGAACAGTCGAGCAAAGTGCTGTTGAAAGGCCCCACACATCCTTTCGGGTTCGAGCAAACTTAGATAGTTAGACAGATAGATAGATAGATAGATAGATAGATAGATAGATAGATAGATAGATAGAAACACACACACATACATACGTACATACATACATAGCTGCATACATGCATACATACGTACACACACATACATACATACATACATGCATACATACATACATACATACATACATACATACATACATACATACATACATACATTTCTATCTATTCCTCTCTCTTTGTATCTGTGTGACTGCCGCTAGGTTTGTTTGTTAGTGTGTTCCACTTTGCGATTGTATTTGTTAAGTTGATTACTTCTGAGCGTGTGCAGAGTGGGAAAGGGGTGAATAAATTGATTGGATATATATATTGATATATGGTTGTTGACTTTAAAAATATCTAACTTTTCATTATTAAAACTGTCACTGTTATAACGAATACCATCTATAACGTTTTCCTTATATATGCGATGCATACACAATCCGTTGACGAATTAGGGATTCACAAATATATATGTATTTCACGTAAAAATCGCATCGAATAATAATTATATTTATTTCTAATACATCAATGTATAAAGTATAGTTTTCTCTAAAATATATTATAATACTATATTTTCCAGATATATAAATCAGTTTGCTTTTATTTGTATTTTATTTGACTTCTATGGCAGTTGTATAATTAGTTTTTCATGTGCGGTGATTTGTAAATGAAAGAAACTGAACTAAAATTGTCATATTTTTATGCATTTTTTTTCTAATACGGAAGGTAAATGTATTTATATGTATGAAAGAAGCGGAGTAGACAAACTCGCCACATTGAGACACGTGATCATATAAAATTTCTGTATTAATACACGTGCGCTTGTATGACTGGACGTATTTATATGAAGATATTCCATATGTAGAGAGTGATAAATACATAGATACATTTCTTTTATTAGCCACACAGGGCTCAACGAAGATTGGACAAATACAATGTAGAGCTTTTCTTTTTGGGAGGGGGAAGGAAGGGAAAAAAAAAGTGGTGGTGTCGATCAAAAGGGATCGTAGGAAGGGAAAAAGGGGGAGTTCGATCAAAAGGGATCGAAAAAAAAAAAAAAAAGGAAAGGCCGATCAATAGGGATCGTGTATCACACAGTAATATTCTCGTGTAAAAGAGGGGAGGACAGTTTAGGTTTAGCCGTGGAAGGAAAAGCCTACGGAAAAGACCACGGTAACCTTGGTCAATATTCTCATTGAAGAAACTATAACAGTAAGTGACTCTCTTTTGCTTTTTGTTTTTGTTTTTTTTTTCTTGTTCCTAGGGTTATGCTCAAGATGGCTCCGTCGTTCAGATAGATAGATAGATAGATAGATAGATAGATAGATAGATAGATAGATAGATAGATATTCATGTATGTGTGCGTTTGTTAAACTGTTACAAGAAGAGGGATAACAGCGACTTCGAGGCATCAGTTTGTTAGCTTTCGTGAGGCCGTCTGGCGGCGGCGAGCATACCAAATTTCCTGGGAGGAATTTGCCAAATTTTGGCATTAAAAACTACACAAATGCTACAATGGGTCGACACTGGGCAGTGCCAAAGATCCCAAAACCTGCTGTGTGGCCAGAACCTTTCAAAGCGGTGACAAGCATGGCCGCAGTCAAATAACTGAAACAAGTAAAAGATAAAAGATGCATGAATTAATACACACACACGCACACACACATATATATATAGAGACACCCACACATACACACACATATGAATCAATTGCGTTGTTTATTTATGCATCAATTGCGTCATATATTTTTTTTAATTCCTTGATGACCTGATACCTATGAGGGGCTTATTGGTTTCATTGGCTACAGTTTTGAATACTGGTACCTCCATATACAATAATCTTCAGAAAGTAAGCCTCTGGAGGATGACAATCTAAACACCAAATAGACGATTTTTTTAAATCTAGTAAGTACAAGCTAATATGCCTGTTATATACGACTTACTGTTCGTAGATGAAGTGTGCCTATTTCAGTTTGGTGGTTTCACTTGATCTTCGTGGACATTTAATCACGTGATACTATTTTACTTTGAGTTTTTGTATGTTTGTTTTTGTTTCATCTTGCGCCAGCGTCAGTATTGTGATGCCAACAACCATTTTCCAAACTTAAAAAAAACGTTTATAACTGCACATTGTTATTACAAGATAGTACGTAGTGTTGCACTTATATTTAAGTATCAACTCTTTCATTTTCATTTTATGGTTGTCATCTCTAATCTTAGAGGTATCTTTCAATGATTACAGACTCGTTGATCCCTACGTCAGAATTCTGCTATTCGTGTTGTTTCGGGCAGTTTATCTG
>NC_142931.1:61810347-61862847 GCF_046866305.1 Octopus bimaculoides | reverse complement strand
CACAAATATACATACACGTAAATATACATACATATGCACACACACACACACACACACACACACACACATACATACACGCACATACACACACATATCTATAAATCCAATATGATCAGTCAAAAATAGAAAGGAATGAAAGGCACCGTCCGTTACAATATACATGTCACGAAGATTAATATTAAGGCATTTTGTACGTAAGATATATTATTCACACGCATGCACAAACACACTCACACACATGCATATGGAGCTGGGTCGTGTTCGTTCACAATGCGCAAAAATTAAAAGATGCGGATTCATTCACTGTGGAGCAATCTGAATTATACAAGCACGGTATTTATATTAGAAACCATAGTCCTTGTAGAAAGCATTTATGCAAGAAAATGTCAGTCTTGAGAAACAGACATCGCAGCCAAAATAAATAAAAAGGAAATTGAAAATGTGCAATAACTGCGCTATTGTTATTTCAGTTCTAAATGAAATAATATAATTGCTATAATTTTGTTTTGTATTTTGTGTCTTTTGTCTGCTGCTTTTGTTTATTTTTAGTATTTTTGCGTGGTGGAGGTACTTTATTTTGTTTTATGTCTTTTATTACCTATTTTTTTCGTTGCAGAAATCTAGTTCTGCAATCCTTTCCTCTTTTAATAAAACCATAGAAGAATAGCAAATAATTCGACCGTCTACATCTTGGAATGGTTCAACCACATACACGATCTTTGTTTCCTTAGAACGCGGAATTCTTTTCAGATAGCTAACCTGTGTCTTTTAATAAAAAGGAGACAGCTTTTCAGATTTTCTCAGGAATCTTTTGCAAAGGAATTGAATTACTGATGGGTGAAGTCTGCGATTTCAAAGAAAATACTTTTATTAACATATTGTCGATAAGATCGTAAAATAATTCCATAGGAAAATTCGAGTCACCGTAGTCAAGAGAAATACAATTAGGAAAACGCATACATAATATACAACACAGGTTAAATGTACATATTAGCATCTGTGTATAATTATTGAAAAATTGCCATTTTCACACATACATACATATGTATATTCATTTATTTAAACATATACACATCCTTTTATTAAATTTACACATCCTTTTAAATCTACCACCATATTTCGCGACCAATTCTAAGTAGCGATTCAGATGGCCTTAAAACAGAATCTAACGTATTAAAAAGAAATATCGCATTTGATGTAGTAATCTTAAATATACAAGCCTTAAAATGTACATGAGTTTATGATGTCCGAATCGTGTATTATCTTATATGTTTCATTAGATGACAGTTTTGATTAAATAAATTTGATCTTTGGTTAAACAAAATCACCTAATTTTCTCAAAAGTATATTGCGGACATATGTTTGTTAAGTCCTCTTTTGCAATATAATCGTCTACTGTGTGTTATAGATTCTTTATAACTACTAACTACAGTCACACATCCAACATTACAACTATCAGTTGTAGAACATCTCAACCATATATAAATCCATCCGGATGCAGAAATATAAACGTGTCTGCAATTCCATACCTTATTTCTACCACCCTTTTTTTTTTTAGCTTAATGGTACTAAGAAAATTAATTTATTGTATTTTTATGTAAGTACTTTACAATTTCTATGGTCTGCTCTCTTCTACTTGTAGCTTTCTACAATCAATATAGTAGTATAAATTCAATCTATTGATTTCATACATGGCACACGTCTAGTTTCGATAAAGGCAAAGGAATTGTGGTATATGAATTTTACATATTTACTCGTCTCCTGAAAAAAAATCAAAACCAATTAGTAACAGCACAATTCTAACCAAAATACCCTATCACTCGATTGCAAGAGAACGTTAACGGAAATAATGCTTTAAGCAATATATCTATATTCCAGAAATATATTAAAATCAATAACAAAGCCATCTCGAGTGGTGAATAGTTTCAATAAAACTACTGGCAGAAGAAATAGGTAAGAATAAAACAATAACTGCAGCAGTAAAAGCCATAACAAGCTCTACATGTAAACCACAGAAGATGAGTGATTCCTTATAAGTGTGATCGATACCGTTACCTATACAACTTCTGAATTTATGCACAATGACACTCGGTTTGCTTAGAGGTAACATATGAGAAATTGAATTTGATTCCATACATTTTAGTAGTAATAGCTGTATGAATGATGTGTAGGCTACTCTGCAAATGTTTCGTGTGTTCACATCTCACTACTGACGCTCTACTTTGTTACTAAATATTGGGAGTTTCATATCAATGCTTGCAGTAAGCTATCGTCAAAGAATCGATATTTGATTTGACACCAAAGTAAACAATATTCGAAGGACAGTACTAAAACCACCGTAATAGTAGAAACTCCCTCCCAAATGAAATGTTATTGTTTGTTATGAGAAATAACTTATGTACTAATCCAGAAGGCTGTGTATTTCTATGTATTTTGCATTCGTAGGAAGTGGATGCAAATAATGTGCCATATATCTTGCAAACAGATATACTTCATACATTCCAAACATCTAACATATATCACAGTATATAAGACATTTGATCTTTCAATTAAATTTCCAGAATATTTTTACCTTGTATCCTAAATAATATTGCAGGGCTACTAAAAAATTTTTATGAAATATTTGGTGATAGAACGTACGTAAATTTCGTATATCTAAAAGTATAAAATATTGTCAATGTTACTAAAGGAAATATTTCAATTCACCTGAGTCGAGGATAGTTTTTAATGACCTGGTTGACAAATATATCACTTCCAATGGCATTGAATATAACATAGTTATATTGACTGCAAGTATATAAATAACTTCGTTGCTGAAAAGATATTAGAAAGTTGTTTCTTGAAATATGAATATACTTATAAATGCTATTCTTTAGTAAATTCAAGTTTATTCTAATAGTAAATGTAAACAAATAATCATTTAATTTTGTGTTACCTCCTCTGTTTCTATATGTGGCGAAAGGAGTTCAAATACAGAGGTTGTAAACTGCGGTGACCTCCAAAATATAATCAGACTGCTATGTTTAGAAATTTAGGATAGTAAGCCTGCAGCACTTCCGATTTACAAGACATTTATCTGACACAACACATATAACTGAACATTCTTTGTGATGCGTTTTGTACTTGATTGAATAAAAATCCCTCTACGCATTTCCGTGTTTTATCTTATATGTTTCATTAAACTGAAGACTATAAACAAGCTGCAATTAATATTTCAGAATTTTTTTTATGTGAGTGAAAAATAGCAACATCACTAACTGACTTTAATAGAGCCACTCAAGAAAGTTTCATTTTCACTAATAAACCTAAGACAGAAAAGCTATTTTTCATTATAATTTACAAAATATTGATCTAAAAATGTAGAGATTCTTAGTTGATAAAGATTATAAACACCTGCCTTGTATTTTCTACTTTTAACGTTTTGTTTCATTTCCAGTATAAACTTAGTCAGAACACCGAAATGTTTTGCCTTCCTGCTGATTATTTCTTTTACGCAAATAATCTTAAGATCAAATACGTTTTAAATTACTTTCATGAAGATCTAACAGAATCGTTTGATGATAAACGTGTGGGTATTATCAGTTATATCAACTTTTATAATTTCCTTCAATATTCTGGTCATGCTAAATCATCGTTCTTCGTACAATTAATTTTTTTTTTCGCATGTCTGTAATCTTTTTTACTGCATTGCTTAATTAATCACTGTTCTTGTTAATCTACGTACACTAGATGCTTCTCAATAATTACGTGGTTACTAAGTCCATAATATTCTTCATATTCTGTAATTATGAAATAATGCCTATGGCTTCAAATATAAGATGTAATAACCCTAATAACGAAGCTGAATTAAATGTCGCCATTCTATTCAAAGTTCTATCTTAATTTCTCTACCAACAATTTACAATTAAGATCTGCTTCTTTTTTCGCTCAGAGTATTGTTTACCTACAGCGATCAGCAACAGGTGTAATTAACAATGAGTTAAAATAATCAGTTGCACATGATATTTGAACAGGATATTGTAAACTATTATGGAATAGATATTTAAGCAGCGAATACACAAACATGTACATACATCCATGCACACAACTCACGTACGTACATTTTCTTTTATTTGATATATATATATATATGTATATATATATATATATATATATATATATATATATATATATATATATATATATATATATATATATATATATATATATATATATATATATATATATATATATATATATACGTACATTTATGTATGTATGTATGTATGTATGTATGTATGTATGCATGTATGTATGTATGTATGTATGTATGAATGCATTTACACAGCTTATACATATTCAATATGTATTCTTATCTTTTAATTTTAGTTAATGCAGATTACTCAGAATCTAACCAGGATATGAAACAATTCCTACACGATTACAATCGTTAGACTGATATCTTTGCAACCAAAAGCAATTAAAGAGGAATTTCTGAGTAACCTTTACATTCATGACAAAAGACACTGATTTTCAATTGAGTTGTATGTCAGTAACTGAGGTAGCAGAGATCTAGTTCTAAGTGGGTAACGAAAGCTTCATTTCTAGAAGAAATTTACAGAAAGCGTTTGGTTGTATATGCATTAAATTTTATGTAGTCTGACACAATTAAATAGATTTTTCAAAGTTGCAGTTTTGTGTAACGGTATAACAATATACGTTAAAGAGGCTACTAATTTTTATTCATGTCCTTGTTGTTGAATCTCAACTCTATTTTCGTCGAGTAGACGTATGTTTGAAGATAACCCAGTTGTGTTTATCCCAACAATAATTATATAATTATTTGTGTTGATATGACAAGGCATCATTTGCAGGAGACACGGCTGCGGCTAAATTACGCCTAAATGCTCGCTTCTGTGAGTTGATAAACTATTTTCTCTAGATATGTTGTCAGAAAGAAATTGTACAATGGCCTGGAATATATGGTTCAAACATTCACCTCCTAGTCATATTTCACACACATGCAAAATTATTCGAACGCAACAGTACAAGTTATTAAATATGCTTGTGTGTGTGTGTATGTGTGTGTCTGTGTGTGTCTGTGTGTTTATGTGTGTGTGTCTGTGTGTGACTCTGTGTGTGTGACTCTGTGTATGTGCCTGTGCCATTTTAATCGAAGTGCTGTCCTCTGCTCATCATTGAAGATTAAACTTGCTACCGAGTTTTCCTTGTGTAAAGTCATCGCAAGCAATAAAATTTTCTATGTTAGCATCCAACGAAAACCACAATAACTTGGATTCAATGGAATACGAAAATCCAACTCCAAACCAGGGCTACAACCGAAAAAGTTTGTATTCTGTATTTGATGGGATATAAGAGATTCAGCTATCACGAAATGATAAACCGAAATGAAAATGTTAATGCAGAGAAATATTGTCGTCAATTGGAGGCACTGTACAAAAATTTGTAGAAAAAGTGCCCATCATTCGTTAATGATAAAAGCGTGCTGCTCATAATAACGCGAGACAACATATTTCCGAAGGCATTCGTGAATGGAAGTTTGACTTTACCTTCTTTTCTATCCTCTCCTTGCGCCATCAGACAATCATCTATTTAGATTATTGCAACATTAATTGTGAAGAAGCAAAAACAGACATTTAGTGATTCTTTACTTCAAAATATAAAAAAAACTTTACCCTCAGGAGTCAACAATTTCCCAAATTGATGTGATTGTGTTAATGGGGGATATATATTATCTTGATTAGATATATCAAGACGAAAGGAGCATATATATATGTGTGTATGTGTTTGTGTGTCCGGCTCTGTTGCAAGAAGCTTGCTTCCGCGCATTTGCTGTTTGGATTTTGTAAGAGTCGGACGTAGTTTTTTTTGGTTGCTTAGAAGATGTACTCAGACCTTGACAGGTTTGAGTTGTCGTCGGAGGAGGAAGAGATGGTAAGAGTGATTATAAAGATGGATGGAGTGTTGAAGACAGGGAGTTTTGCTGAAGCTACAGAGGTGAAGCGAAGGGAGCTGGACTTGGCTGATCTGAAGGAGTACGAAAAGATGGCTCAGAAGGTGGGCGGCGACGTGAAGTTGTCGCTCCCCAAAGGAATTACGGAAAGGATGGAGAAGAAAACGATCACCTACAAGGTGTACTCGTTGAAATGAAAAAGGCAGAAGTGGGAAAGGCGCTTAGGGAACGTACAAAGGAGATAACGTACATAACCAAAGGAAGAAATATGGGACAATGGTCGTCCAATTTAAGACAGTAGAGGAGGTTAGGAGGCTGGCGAGTGTGGCGGTGAAAACTGGGGAGGTAGTGCTTCTTCTCACATACTTTGGAAGAAAGACTTCCAAGGTGAGAGTAGAAGCAACTGGCTTGGGTAGCGACAGCTGTCGTTGCTGGAAGCGAGAAAGTTGCTGTCCTCCAAGCCACTGAAACAGAAGAAGGAGGGTGGAAAGGAAGGACACTTGAACTAATTATTCAGGCGGAGAAGGGTCAACTGGAGAACTTGGCAGAGACGGTGACGTTGGAGGAAATCGTGCTGAGGGTGTGGGTAGAGAGCAGAGTACCATGTTGTTTTAAATGTGGCCAAAAGGGCCACATTAGAGCATAATGCCCTCTACAGTGGACAATGACTGAGGATACAGTTGTAGAGATGGAAGAGAAAAAGGAAGAAAAGACGGAAGAAAAGGAGGAAGAATGGAAATTTACAGAGAGCAGAAGGAGAAAGAGAAAAGAAAGAAAAGACACTGAGTATGATGTGGTACCCCAGTCCAACTCTATCCCACCCAAGACCACTCAGACCCACCCTCCCCATACAGACACCACACCCACCCGCCCTATTTCCCCGACAAGAAATAAAAGAAAAAGAAAGAACAGATACCAAAAATTTAGAAGACCTTCCCCCCACCCGGTGAAAAATGTTACGGATGCAAAACGGAGAGAATATCAACTAAGCGATGGAGAAAGAGGGAAAGGATTGGACTGAAGGAGAAAAAAGAACTTAGGACCCAGAGGCGGTGAGTGGTGTTACTCAGTGTAGGGTGGGTAGTACACTCTTCATAATATCATTTTCAGATACCATTCATGTTATCATATTTTAATTTGTTTAACGGCTTATGTAAAACGCCATCATATACATATATACATACATACATACACACACAAATATATATATATATATAAACATCTGCATATATACACATATATATATATAAATATATAGACATACACAGACACATATATAGATATACATACATACATGCATATATACATGCATGCATACATGCATACATACACGTACACTTAAAGAGGACATATTACTTAACATACACTGCAATTTGTATATTGTTCGCTATGAACGTTGAGAGGAGATTTGAAAAAATCTTGGTTCTTCAATGTAAGATGCTTGTTGAAGGGAGCGTAATTATTAGAAATGCAATGTAAAAAGGAGTGCTAGAAATCTAACGAAAATTTAATATGTAATTATATTATTCATTTTAAACGAAATACGCAAAATATTCACGCCATTCATGGAAAAATATATTGTGACTTCTCTATTAATGAAGTTTTACCATCTGTAAATCTCTAAAAATTTTAATGAGATGTAGTCAGCATGACAAGCTTATCCAAACTATTCAACTGCCTGAATTTAAAAAGCAGATTAAGTAGTATCCTGAAGAAAATCAATTTCTTTGAGATAGTATTCAACATTAACTACAGACACACCAATCTTGCATTAAATTAAATGACATAACTTGATGTAAATATGGATGGATACAATAACTCAAAACATCAGCTATGATTCCTGAGAAATCTCTCACTAAACAGAACAAACGAATTTCGACAATGTACCACGATGATGTTCCATTCACAAAAAGTGCTAAACATAAATAACAATGCAGCGGCATCTAGTAATCTCATTCAAAGTGTTATGCACCATAGCTTCACACAAGCTAAATGAAGCAAACGCTAAAAAAGACCACAGAATGTAATCTATCATATTTATTATACTAGGCACTGAGAGGCAGAAACAAAATCTTATGCCATCTTCTAGAAATCAGCACAAGACCATTAAAAACGATTCTCTGTACACCTTAAACATTTCACGAAAAGTTTAACAGTCCTTAATAACGTAAATGTGTCGAATAATTCAAAATGCCGGAAACTGCGTTCAGAAATCAAATATATAATTGAGCCTATCGACTTTTATCCAACCAACGGAAGTTCAACGGAAAATTATGTATACATTTGGCTACCGTCATGTGTAGCATTAAATAAAATCATGTTATTTGAATAGAAGTTATCAGTAGCCAGTTTAAGAATTCGAGGTATCACTATAATTTTGCATTTCAATACTGTAATCATTACAACAATGATTGGGCAGAATTATAGCCATGATTATCTTGTTTTTTTTTTGTTTTGTTTTTTTAAAGATAATATATTCTCTGTTTTTATAACGTAACACTTAGATAAATCATCACTCTATACTCATTCACAGAATTTCTCTTGTCTCTACACTGCAGAAATTATATAAATGCTCAAATGATTGACTGAAAACGTTGAATAAACAAATACACACATATTGTTTTAGGTGCCATTGCGGTATATGAACAAATGTGACATGAAATCCGAACAAAACACGACTTTACTTCCGTCCTTTTCAAATAATAGTTAGTGCATTAATTATCAATAATGTCAGACTGTCCTAGCAATCTTCTAACATTTTCCCAATAAATATTTAGTTTTTCAAGAAATTGGATTATTTCTTGCCTTACAGTTGCGTGCACTAAAAAATCAAAACGTCAAAAAAGTTGTTTTCGTATTTTCTTAATAAACAGGTACACTGTCTCTTTCTCAACACACCCACATAACCATATACATTTCAACGGACATGCAAACATATACTTACGCGATTATCGATTCACTTACCTTACACAAGAGAAAAAGTATAACTTCTTACAAATAAAACAAACCAACTTGAAGATACATCAAGTCATAGGGTTTCGAGAGACCTACAGAGACGTAAGAATGAATGTTACATGATACGAGATAAATAAATACACATGAATATTCTTTTATTCTCTTAATTGTTTCAGTTATTTGACTGCGGCCATAAAGGAGTACTGCCTTTAGTCGAACAAATCGACCCCAGAATTTATTCTTTGTAAGCCTAGTACTTATCCTATCATTGCTGACAACTCCTAAAACCATGACAGTTGCAGGAAATTTTGTATGCATAGCACTTAGAATTTCAGAAAGGTCTGCACATAAGCATTTCTTATTTCTTCTCTTAACTTTTTGATCTTGGTCGAAGTTTTTCTCGTTTGAGAAAAACCAAATGAAATCTTCTGCTGTTTTTTTCAGTTTGTTTAAGAGCCTTTAAAATCTGATGTAGGGATTTTCTTTTGCTTTTTTGGACAAATTGACCTTCCTTCATTATATAAGGCTTATATCTGATGTCTTCATGGACGATAATTCTGACTGTTCCTTCTGACACATGGAGATCTTTTGCAGTTAACCTGATGGACTTTCTGGGAATGTAATCAATGGTCTGTTGATCTTGGTAGATAAATTCAGGTTCAGGTGTTCTGATGATTTCAGAGCGTGTAAAATACTCTTTATACTTTCATACTGGTGTTATGTTTCCATCTTCAGTCTCGAGCTCCTTACAAACTTTGTAGAGGAAAGATCAACATTTATAACAATAACAGCATGCTTCTTCATTTCTTGAGTAAGCTGAAGGTCTGCCATTACTATTTTCTGAAACAAAGACTATACAGAGTTAGCAAAACGTGCAGCAATGACTCAAACATGTACGTCCTCAAATACCTTACGCACCCAGTAATATATATATATATATATATATAAAGTGTGTTATGAGCATTTATAGTATATAATCCTCTATATAAATTCAACTAACAGTTACAAAATGGAAAAGAGAAGATATTAAAAGTTTCTATAAAGTTTTAATCTATACGATCGTTTCGAATGATAATACCAACATGTAAGAAACATGGAAAAATTAAATTGATTGTAATAATAATTAAAATGATAATTGAATTATATTAATTTAATTATGTATTACCATTCTCTTCTGTGGAAAAGGTGAAGAAAACATCAAAATAGGGAGTAACAAAAGAATATTACAATTACAATGAGTTGAGTGAGTCTATCTGTGTAAGAACTAGAACTGTTTTGCCCAACGTATATTTTAGATATAAGTAGGAAAGATCAGAGAGAAAAAAATATAACAATATTGCACACCCGCATCTTACACTCATAAATGCACGCGCTCGCACATAATAAACGTCTAGTGGGATATAATAGCTATATCTAAATTTTAGTGTGTTGACAGTTATGGGTGGTGTGCAAAGAAAATAGGTGAAAAAATGAAAAAAGAAACAGTTTACTGAAAGAACAGTGTCTAGGATAAGGGGTTTAGGTATATGGGTGCGATTTAAAATAAGTTACTAGAAAATCGAAGGGTAGCAAAAATAATTGGGGTAAATACTATTGTGACAGGATGTGACATTATGGTAAGATAGTATTATATTTGTTTGTAAAAAGAAAGAAGGTATAGTTGTTGATAATAAAAATTGAGAGAGAAAATAAAAAGAAAAGTGCATACTACTGTTAGAAAAAATGTTGATAAATAATTCGTAAAAACAAGGATTTTTTAATAATTTATTTATGGGCCAGAGTGTTATATTAGAGGGGAGATAATGCTAAATGTATATTCAGGGAAAAAATATTCTTGGGGAATACACACGTATACGCCTACACATAATACAGATACACAACCAAAAAAAACATAAGTATACACTAAAACCTACATAGAAACACCTACACACATGCATATACATCCATATATACACATACGTGCAAATGTGGGCATAAATGTGCATATGTATACGCATATATAAATGTATATAATATGAATAATATATGACAAAAGAAAAGAAGTAGCTATATAAGTAACAAGTGAAAAAAGGGGATATAATATACACCGAAAAAAATATCAAGGAATGAAATTGAATATCAATAGAAGGAAGTAAAAAAATAAAAACAGCATATAGATCGGGAAAATTTGCTATGAAAATAAAGAAGTAGTAATAATTATAATGGATGAGAGAAGTGTATTTAAGAGCATACTGTTAAAAATATATATAGAACCTACTAAAAATAATATGTGTGTATATATATTTAAAGTGTCGGTCAGAACATTTAACTGAAATATGTATTTAGTAAAAGAGGAAGAAAAGCGAATTTTTGGCATAGGCTATATATAATTAATAAAAAAAGTGTGAAAGGCCGATATAATATTATGAGGTGTGGAATAGCCCATGAATAACCACGCATTGTAGGGTAATTGTTATAATAGAACGCATATATAAAGTTAGCAGAGATGTAAACGGGTGATTATATGAAGAACTAAGGAGGGGTAATAATTAGAATAAGAAAAAGTATGAGGAAGGTGGGTAGAGAAAACTTATTTAAGGTTAATAAAAAGGAATTTTGACATATGTTTGCAATAATATAAAAATTTGAATTTTTCTAATCATAATAACGTATATGACTTAAGATGTTTGCCTTGCCTTAACGTTTGTTGTCCACTTTAACAATTATGTATCCGCTATATTGGAAATCTACAAAGGCTCCATAACTACCGTCTTCGCTATAACCTTGGAGCCCTGGTAATCCGTTACACCACTTACCTAGCAAACTTAATCGTTTAGATCAACAGAGAACTAAACCCCCATACTCTGTATGTATATATATACAGAGAGGGAGGCATATATATATATATATATATATATATATATATATATATATATATATATATATATATATATATGGATGGTAGTAATGACGCAGTATGTTAATTATACCTTATCAATGCATTGCATTACGCGTGGAAAGACGTGTGAGAACAATTCTAGTGATATGTAATAAAGAAATGTCATTGAATCCATTTCCAAATTTTCATCTCTCTCTCCTCTCTCCCTTTCTTTACATATATATATATATATATATGCATTATGTACTATGCATGTACGTACATATGCATTTGAGCGCAGGTATGGACAAAGAGAGAAAAATTGATGGAGCAAGGAAGATCTAATGTCAAAAATGTAAATTCATGATGTACAATGTACGACACTGAATAGAAAGTTAGTCCATGAAGAAGAAAGACATTCAGAACTGACTTGGAAGTACCATTTAATTGTCATGGAATCTTTTCTGGAAGAATACGAAAGTCATTTCCCTTCACCCAGCTTCCAGTCATTTCCCTTCACCCAGCTTTGCTCAGCTTTATATATATATATATATATATAAGTCACCATCTTATTGGCAATAAGTAGTTCTGTGAAGGGACAAGAAACAGATGTATCATAGAAGACTGTGTGGTAATGACTGTACTTAAGAAATAATTCTTATATCATTTTGCAAAATCTACAATGTTCAGTTTGGGGAAGGGCGAAGAAAACTTGTAAGTTAGATTGAAATACATACTGAAACAATGCATATTGAATATTTATTTTTATGCCACCTATTTTATAATTATGGTTCATAAAAATCAATTAATAAGCTAATGAGAGACGTATGATCAGTTATGTTTTGTCTTTTGTTTGTGTTTTTTTTTTTTGCAAACTTGTTTTTGATTTTCGTATATTCGCTATCCCTGGTGATAGAAAATCTGTGAAACCTATCTTAATGCCGCGTACAAACAGTAAATAACACCGTTAATGTAATTATAGCTACTGGTATTAAAATATATTTCATTTTCTTCCTCCTTTAAATGAGAAATGATTAATTCACAACGCTGATAGAATACTTTACCGAAATGCTTTATTTTTAGGTTTTCTTTTAGGTAGACAATCTATCTCTTCTAGAGAATCCAAAACTTGAAGCATATGCGTATGTAACAAAATATACATGTTTATTTATATTTCGTATATGTGAGCATAAATATATGAGAGTATTAATATGTTTGTGCATGCAGGGTTGGCCTGTTAGGATGCTGGGAATGCATTGACGTAAATATTTCTTCTATTATATGATGAAGTATTTATTCACGTGTTAATTTGAGAAATTAAACTAGGAATATTGTATGCTTTTGTCTCTTTCCGCAAGGTTAAGCAAATGAACTGAATGCCATCTTTCAGAATTTCTTTGTCGTGAACAATATTGTGTTAATTTGTGAATGATTAAGTAGAAATTCTGTTGAAAATGACAGTAGAATATTTCATAGTATATTTTTATTTCATCGATATCGAATAATTAGAAAATATGTTTGTAAATTAATATTAGCAGGATTTCCCTGTAGTAAAGTTCTCTTTCATATAAATTCGATTTGTGTGTGTGTGTGTGTGTGTGTGTGTGTGTGTACAACTAATAAAAAAGATGGCTTATTAGCAATTAGAACCTAAAGGCAAAATTAATAGAGGTCACAAAAGTGACGGAGGGTGGCGGCCAGCACTGTTTGGCACTAACTCAATGATTGACAAAAGGGAGGTAAGACCCTGTCATATGAAGCCGGATCGCGATTTTGAATGTTGGTGTTGACGTCTTAATTCCCATCAGCGGCTTTTAACACCTAGGGTTAAACTCAGCTTCCTGTATCAATCATATGGCTTTGGGGTTAATTTAACGTTTATTTTAGCATAAACGGTGCTGACCAGCACCTTCCGTCTCTATTGTGACCGCTATCTCTATATATATGTATATGTATATAAATATATATGTTGTTGTACTTGAGGATGGTCATATTGCCAGTTTAGCCAATAAAAACACACGCACTGTATATTTGGTGTTAATTTGCTTCAGCTTTATATTACATTAATCTTAATCTTATTTCGTGCTTGTGTGTGTGTGCGTGTGTGTATAATATGCATATATGGGTACACGACGTCACCAACGGTGCAAATAACATGAAATACGTGAATAAACGAGTGAAATATTTAAACAAGAATAAAATGGAAAAACGAGACAGGTAAACACAGAGAAAGGACCCTTCATCAGTTGTTGGCTGTCTAATCTGCTCCTCATTTCGGATCATTTCTCTGTGTTTACTTGTCCTGCTTTCCATTTTATTCTTGTTTTTACGTATTTCACTCGTTTTCCCTCGTTTTTCAACGTACCTCATGTTATTTACACCGTTGGTGACGTCTTGTACCCATATATGTATGTATCTCTCTCTCTCTCTCTCTCTCTCTATATATATATATATATATATATATATATATATATATATATATACTACTCAAAGTTCGATTCCTGTAACTTAGCGATTCGGCAAAAAAGACCGATAGAATAAGTACTAGGCTTACAAAGACTAAGTTCTGGGGTCGATTTGCTCGACTAAAGCGGTGCTCCAGCATGGCTGCAGTCGAATGACTGAAACAAATAAATTAGTAAAAGCGAGAGTATATATCTATATATGTCTATATATATATATATATATATATACATATGTGTGTGTGTGTGTGTGTGTGTGTGTGTGTGTGTGTGTGTGTGTGTGTGTGTGTGTGTGTGTGTGTGTGTGTGTGTGTGTGTATGCACATATGCACGTATATTTATATCAGTATGCGTTTGAGTAGAAATATAATACGTGTGGGAGTAAATTACGCTGATAGTGATAAAAGATAGAAAGTTAAGTAGGGATGTGAATAGGTAAATGCGTAAACAGTGATATACTTCCCACTGCCATATAGCGAGATCATACTATATTAGTTTCACATTTTGGCACTAGGCCAGCAGGTTCAGGTGAGAATTAATTCGATTAAAGCGACTCCGAATGAATGAAAGGTTAAAGTTGACCACAGCGGAATTTGAATTCTAGCGCAAAGCATTTTGCCCGGCATGCTAAAGATTCTACCTGCCTGCTGCCTTACATTTTCTCACCATATTAATAATGAAATATGTTTCATTTAAACAAAGTTTTATTGTTATTTTTAACTATTGAATGTCAGCCTTCATTTTCTAACAAAGAAAATAAGCGACACTCTTTGAAAATCCGTTTAGTGATCTTAGAATAGATCAGCGTGACAACTTTCTTCTGGAAGTTGAAATTATTGATTTAATCAGGTAACATTTGAAATATAAAGATGCTAAAATTAACCGATAGTGAAGTGGTCATTTTTTAAAGACTATTTTCATAACCAAATAGGTTATATTGATATGCTAATACAATGATCAGTATTCATTGTGAGAGATATAGCTAATATATTAGTCATGATCATTGAACTAAATCTTACCAGCAATTTGTAAATGACATGCACAAAGTTTGATTAATTAAATTTGCCTCGGGTTTACTAATTAATTAAGATCAATTGCTATTCACTTGTATGAAATAATAATTAATGGGAAAATAACGCCCCCCATTGAATTGATTAAATAAAATACTCTGTGAACAACAAGTTCTTATGAAACACCTTTTCAAAATCACAATCAACTTAATTAACTATTAGTATACACCTTAGCATTCCATCTTCGTACCTTCAATAGGTAAACTACACATTGTCTGAAGTATATCGTATTAAATTTACTATTGTTAAGTCAGGTACATCTACAGGCATTTTACTTTAATCATTATATTCTGAAGACTATAAAAGAAATTATTATTTAGAACCAACGGCAGGGCATTTGCGTTATCGCTCAAATTTTTAGACATGGCTGACATATCTTGTTCTAATGACAGCAGCCGTCTTTAAATGAGCGAGCAATGGATAGCGTATTCTTAAATAAGTAATGCTCAAAAGAAGTGGAACAATGGATGTTCGGGTAAAAAAAAATGCTTTGTATCACAGGTCTCTTAGCTCCTGTGGATTACGTGGGCTAATTATCAACGTTACATTAGGTTTGTATTTTTCTTGAACCTATCATTCAATGTTTAAAATTTTATACTGTACTCTTATCAATATTCATAATTATTTCAAAACATTCCTTCTGGACTGATTTGAATTGAAATGTGTTTTGGAAGAGCTTATCAAGTAATATAAATCAATTATAACTCAATTATCTTAATTTGAGCCAATAAAGTATATATATTCACTTGATCTACTAACCAAGCAGTCTCAAATTTCTTCTTCTTCTTCTTCCTCTTCCTCTTCTTCTTCTTCTTCTTCTTCTTCTTCTTCTTCTTCTTCTTCTTCTTCTTCTTCTTCTTCTTCTTCTTCTCCTTCTTCTTCTTCTTCTTCTTCTTTTTCTTTTTCTTCTTCTTCTTCTTCTTCTTCTTCTTCTTCTTCTTCTTCTTCTTCTTCTTCTTCTTCTTCTTCTTCTGCTTCTTCTTCTTCTTCTTCTTCTTCTTACTATTATTATTATTAGTATTGTTCAGTAGTTTTATTTTTATAACGTGCTTTCACTTCACTACTGAGCGCAGCTCTGTGCGCCTTGGGTATGTGCTGTGGTTTGCTGTGGTGCTCTTATGTTTACTGTATTGAAAGTGTTTTGCGTAGAATGTGTGCAGTACCCAGTAGTGCAATTTTCTGTATGTTATATATATTTGTAAGTCCTGGTATTTTTGTTATGTATTTGTCTGAATATTTTTTTATTATAGCTAAGGCACCTACTATGATAGGAATTGTTTCTGTTTTTAGATTCCACATTCGAGTTATCTCTATTTCCAGGTCTTTGTATTTTGAAAGTTTTTCCATTTCTTTTAGAGAAACGTTGTCATCTGCTGGTATTGATACATCAATTAGAAAGCATTTTTTTTCTTCATGATCTTTGACAACTATATCTGGTCTATTTGCCTTAATTTCTCTATTTGTGTGTATTGGCATATCCCAGAGTATGGTTGCTTTCTCGTTTTCTGTGACCTTTTCTGGCGTGTGTTTATACCATCTTTTTTCTGTTGTTATTCCATAGTGTTGGCATAGCTTCCAGTGTATATAGGTCCCAGCTCTGTCGTGTCTGTGAATATATTCCTTCTTAGCCAGGACTGGGCAGCCAGAGATAATATGATTTATTGTTTCTTGTCGATCTCCACATATTCTACAGTTACATGTTATATTTCTTTTCATTGTGTGTTTTTGGTAAATTCTGGTCTTGTGCAACAATTAAAAATCTTTCAGTCTCTGCTTTGAGTCCTGAGCTTCTCAGCCATTGCTGGGACTTTTCTCTGTCTATTTCTTTCGCATTTAGTTTAGCCCAGTATTTACCATGTAGGGGCTTTTCTTGCCATCGTTTTATCATGGTCCGTTGCTGTTCTAGTTTTAGTTTGGATTTCATTTGTTTTATAGCTTTTGTTGTTTCTTCTTCTTCTTCTTCTTCGTATTTGTTAGGTAGATTGATTTCTTGTTTGTATTTGTCAGCTTCCTTAAATTATTATTATTATTATTATTATTATTATTATTATTATTATTATTATTATTATTATTATTATTATCATCAAATTTCTCTCAAATTTTATTTGTTTGTCCAGGTAGCAGTAGCATATTAAACTTCTTAATGTTCATTTTGTGGTATTAATAACATATGTTCTAAGAATATATATATATTCTTAGAACATGGATGTTGTAGCATGGAAATCTAAATTTGCTTACGGAGAAAGCAACTGAATATCGCCTGAGGAGATACGTATAGATCCTATACAGGTAAATCTTTAAATGATTTAATTTAAACTGAACTTTAAATCCTGTATATACGAGGATCTGTAGGTATCGAAACGTTTGTAGTGATTAAAAAGCTGTCTAACCGTACTTACTCTTCCTTTTGACTCTGTTACTTTTTAGTTTTTATTTTCACACACGAGGAATACCTAAGACTAGAATTGGTGGTATACCATAAGAATACTACCGACTATTTCGGAATTCTAAGGGTGAACGAGCTCTATTTTTACTCTTAGAGGTTCTTAACAGGACACACCTCAACTATATATATATATATATATATATATATATATATATATATATATATATATATATATATATATATATATATATATATATATGATATATAGTCAGATAGATAGATAGATAGATAGATAGATAGATAGATAGATAGATAGATAGATAGATAGATAGATAGATAATGTATTGGATCGTGGTATAATTCAACAAAAGAGCACTCCCTCTCATGAAAGTCAAATATTTCTGTTTAAGGATCACAATACATATCTTAGGGTGCTACTAATAGCTTCACGTGTCTGAAAATCCTAACTTCTAACCGGAAAAGGAAACCAGGAGGTCTGATATAAATGTAAATGATTTACGAAATTAAATGTAAATTAAATATGTACATTTTTACTTTCCTGTCGAAATGAATAAATTGTTGGTACTTCGAACTCACGAGCAAGAAACATAGAGTTGGCCGTGGGAGAAGCATGTAGTAGAGAGATCAAGTGCAACTACTTTGAGGGATTGACCCTGAAATTTGTTAATTCAAATAAGACTTTTTCTCCTTTGTGGCTACCTGTTATGATTATTGCCTGAACGGGGCTTCGTGGAAGTTACGATTAAGCAAGTTCCATTACAGAAGTGAGATGGGTCAAAATTCCAAAGCAACATAACGGGAGCACCCAATTTTAGTATCAACTTATGCATCCCATAGCTTTAAGCGTGCCCAGAAATTCAACAGGGTATTGGACAACCTGA
The DNA here is from genome assembly GCF_046866305.1 of Octopus bimaculoides. Classification (NCBI taxonomy): domain Eukaryota; kingdom Metazoa; phylum Mollusca; class Cephalopoda; order Octopoda; family Octopodidae; genus Octopus; species Octopus bimaculoides. The sequence goes on along the minus strand of NC_142931.1, from coordinate 61,844,262 downwards.
TCTTGATCGACTGTTGTCAGTTGATAAAAAAAAGTCATTTTTGATGTAGTTGTTAACTTTTGAAGAAGTTCATGATTGAGTTTATCAACCATTTCATTAGTTGGAGCTGGTATAGCTCATTCACATAGCCAGTTTACATCAGTGTAATTGACAGACAAATTAGGAAATATTTTATCCATAAGATACCTAAGAGAAAGTATCATTTGACCGCATGTAATTTCATGTAACTGAAGTCTTGAGTTGAAAGTTCATATCTCATTACTAATCTGAAGAAGCTCGTATGATCACATTGTAGAAGTACTCTGATGTTGCTTGCAAGTTGAAGTTTTTTCACGTCTCCAACGGTACGATTTTCCGAAGCACACATTGACCTCATCTGCTTTTGATCCTTTTGAGATAAACGACAACGTTTGACGGAAATCTCCTGCAAGAAGTACTGTTACTCTTCTCAAGAATTTGCTATTGTCTTTGTCTTGGAGAGTACGGTCAAGTACATCTGGATCTCCACGATGTGACAGTGCACTCATCCTAAACAATAAGGCAAACCTGTTGAAGAACTGTTACCTTTGGAGATTTTTTGGAAATGTTACAAATTTGAGATTCTTTCATTGCAAGGTCTAGGGTGAGCTTGAACGTGGAATAAGCAGTTCTTCCTCCATTGAGGACGATAGCTGCAGTACCAGAAGGAGCAATGCATCTTGTATTCGTTCGGGCATATGTCGAGGACCCAGCTGTGAGTGATGATTGGAGGATTCTAAGTTGCCCCATCTTTTGACTATCACCATCTGTCTTCAAAGCATCTTGGAGATGAACATAATTTTAGCCTTTAACTTTTTCTAATTGTTACAAATGTAATGGAGATGCTGACTATCAACTTTAGCATAAATATCAACCAGGTATTGCCGAAATAGATCACGATACATGTGTAATTGATTTGATTGTTCTGATCTTAACATTAGTTAGTAAGAATAGAATTCTTTTGACGACACCTTTTTGTTTGTAATCGGCTCTTCTGTTGCAGGCTCAATCTGTAGAATATTCAAGTGATACCCATTTCGTTCATTCACTGAAACACGTTTAAGTTTGTTATCTCGAGCCTGAATGAAGATATCACAATTTTCATGGGAATCACCTACCATAAGGATGGCTACTTCATTAGATGCGGGCTCCTTAAAACGGTGAAAAATGTATGTCCTTTACTCTAGTTTACTAAACACGTAACGAACGCGGAAACACACTCCCAGATAAATAGACACTGATAGAATTGATAACATTGAAAACAACAAAACGTACACACACGGAGTTCAAGCGAAACTGAATGTAGTCAATGTAGGTGCAAAACATACTTTATGTGGCATAGTTATGCTAAAATCATGTTTTTAGGGAATATTGCCAAAAGAAATATTTCAGCGTCGGAAAGTCACCAATTAAAAAAAAATTACTATGCGTCACCAATGTAACAAAGTAGAAAAAGTCAACATTTATTTGAAACGTGCTAAATGCTATAAAATTCAAGATTGATTGTCACGGTAAGGAAAATCAAGAAAATTCAGAAGGCATAATTCAATTTTTCATACAAAAATAGTTTATTATTTTACAATTTTTAAATGAACGCTGAACGAAGTGCATACAAAGGAATATGCAGCTGTCATGAACATTAATTAATTTAAAACATTTGCTAAAGGATGTATGCAGCAAGACATGAATTAATCTGACATCACTTACTATATATTTTAACTGTGTAATATAATAGGCTGTAGAATAAATATTGACTAACACAGTAGAAAGGTTGCACAGCGTTGAATGCTAATACTGTTAAAACAGCATAGCAGGAATACGATAAGACGGTAGGTCTGTTAAAAATGCATTATCTTCAAACTGGTTATAAGGACTGGAATAACATTCATGTAATTCTATTGAAAGAGCCGCTAAGTCTTTCTACTTCACCAAGATTCCGAATTTGTTATAATAACCAGAATAACATTTTTTTCATTTGTATTGTGAGTGTTGTGACTGCTGTCAAATCAGCCAAATCTTCATGTTGTTATAAAATCCAAAATAATATTTTAGCACGTAAGCAGTGATAATCGTTAATGCTGTTTAAACAGCAACTCTCCATGAGGAAAAGGAAAATCCAAACAGCGGTACTTCAAAGGGAACGCGGTTGTTCGATCAACGTCCAGGATGCAAGTGAACTGAACTCTTTGAAAATCGGCGCGTTTCACTGTTGGGCGGTACAGTCACAGACATATACTAAGACAGACACACACAGACATACATTCACGCACACCTCAGACCTATCTCTGTCTCTCTGTGTGTATGTCGCTGTTTTTAGTTGTGTGTGTGTGTGTGTCAGCCGTAACAAAAATGTATGTATACTAATAGACACATATATCCTCCCATACACTCACACACATATACTTCTCAGTCGTCGGTCTAACGTACGTAACGAACACGCAAACACACACACATTGACAGACACATACACGCTTATGTAGAAAATGTGACGTCGTCGTCGTGGCATAAAATGTCGTTTACGATAGGTGACTTATAGAAAGGTTATAATGTTAAATTTTTGTAATGGAAACTGAAAGATTACTGAATCTTTGATACCCCATACGTCAAAATCGGAAACAAAGTTTCCGAATACGTAAGGAACACACACACACACAAACTCTGCTTTATATACACACACACACACACACACACACACACACACATATACATATATATATATATATATATATATATATATATAATCATGAGGGAGATGGTAAAACAACTTCTATAAAGCATATCTTTCTACAGTATATTTGAAATATCTTTTATATTCTTGAGTTTTAATAGTTTCTCTACACAATGTCTTTTGCTTCATTGTTAGCTCCCGTAAAATTGTTTGTATTTATTTAATACTTACGTAAGTTTTCCGAACTGAAATGATTTAATATCCGTTAATTTCCAATCTATAATTAAAGAGAGTAAATGTACCGTTTTAACGTTGTCGGTAGTATGGTTAATGTATATAAAACTTATAATATAGCTGATGCTGTAAAGGAGTTAGTTATATTAGTATTTTGCTATTCTAAATGAAGTGAATAACAATTTCTGCTTCACTTAGTAGCAACAAAACGAACAGAAAATTTTGAAATCACATTTGAGAATTCAGGAAATAATGGTTCTAGTTGATTTCAATGATTATCTTTCTAGTCCTAATATTTACTTGTAAGTGTTTTATCAGCATTTACCATTGAACTGGCTTATAATTCCGGCTTAAATATTTGAATTGCATCGACTGCTGTTATTTTCATAACCCAGTGTAGGTGTCGCTGGGTAAATTGCGTCTGCCTCGTCTGACCGCAACGTAGTTTCAATTACAATTAGAATCCATGTTATTTAATTTTTGCCATGAGCAGCTGTATAAATGCTATTAGTTTCACAAACTTTTCTTCATTCACCCCAACGTACTGAAGATTTTCTACCTAATCAAAATGTAACCAATGGTTTGTCACTATAACAAGTAAACAGTTCGTCTTTCCGACTGTTTTAAATCAGTTTTGAATTTTGAATTTTTATATTGCAGAATGCATCCTGCAACGGAATCTGTTTAACTTACTACGATATAAAATGGCCAGATAATTAGTATCTTGGAAATTGTAATTCATAATTTTCAGGATAAACGTGGTTTATAAAACTTTAATGGTTGTCTCATCTTTTGCCGTTCATATAATTTTATCGCAAAATTCTTATTTTGTCTCAAAATGTTGACAGTGTGTTTTAAGCGGCATGAATACAAACAAAATACCAGTATTAATATATATATGTTTAACCTGCACAGTCAGGTTAGATTCATGTATAAATTTGTGTTGCTAGGTGAACCAGATGTTTACACACTTTCTGAGAAAGAAAAACGGAAATTTGTTTAAAACGGTAATCTAAACTTCAGATTTGTTTGAAAGTTTTAAGGTTACATTACCTAAAATTTACTTAAAAACGAAATAGTGTGATTTCACAATTAAAGATTTCTTATCTGTTAAGTCTTCAAAATCTACTTTATCTTCTTTAGCAGCTTCTGAAATATGATTACTAATATAAATCTAAATTCATGTTACGTTTTGTTTTATCAATGTTTTATCCAAGTGGAAGAACCTGGATAAATGTTAAATCATTTGAAATCTTAAGTAGATCTCAATTTTGTATATGCAAGCCAAATTTTTGAACTATCTTATGTTTCTAGGAATTCTATAGCCTTGTGGTATACCATTACACAGCACGATAAGTCATATTATTATTTATTTGAGTTTCTACGTTAGCCATATGTCAGTTTTGTTCCCCAGCGTACAGCAATGCAAATTAAATTAAGGTCACCAGATTATAAAAGTACACTCTCTGTTACTCCCCCCTTTCTCACTTTCTCTCTCTTCCTCTCTCTCTTTCTCTTTTTCTGTACAAGATCATCGCCGGTGTATTTCTTCTATTAAGAATATATATAAAATCGAAGGTGAAACTGTGATACTGAAAACAAATCATTTAGCTCTATTTCATACCGGAAACTTTTTGCAAAGTTGTCTGTCGATAGGTGCTATCTAGCTCTCATTTATTAAGTCGTAAGATTATTGTGATATCGCCCTTTGTTTGTGTACGGCAACACGTTTAACACCACTTGGCCTATCACTCTGTATCTGGCCAATATTGTGGTTTTCCAGTCTGTCTTCCATTCAGGAAAGTGTCTGAAAGTTTTAGAAACAACATATTGACTGATATCGGTAGCCTTACACAATTTCTTGATGTTAATATTTACGCTTTATTAATGTCATGCACACAAGCCATCATCAATATGCAGTTTAGATAATTCACACGCAATCTGCACTGTATTTACAGCGATTGAAAACATACATCAGATCGGACTAGCTGTCCTTTTCAACTGCAATAAAGCATATATCAACGAAATAACATCTTTCTCCGCTTTTTGAAAACTTCACAGATATGAAAACTTTAATTGTGAAATGACGTTTTTAAGTAAATGTTTGGTAAATTTTTCTAATGTAGCCTTAGAACTTTGAAACAAATTTGATGTTTTGATGATCTTTTATATTTTCTGTTCACAATCTCAAATTTGTATAAACTTGTGGTTCATCTAGCAACGCTAACAGGTAGCTACAAGCCTTATATCTGTAGATATCTATGCTTCGCAATTTCTGACAATGTCTTATGCTAATTTGGTCAAATACTAATGTATACACCGTGGCGAAAGAAGTTAATACTGAACTCTTGAGCACCTTCTGAAGTCTGCAAAAGACTAAATGCAAACCAAATCACACTGCTGTTCGCATATCTTCATCATACCTGCTACGAATTATGAAATCTAGTATATCGTGCAAAAATGACACTTCGCTTACATGTATATCTATAATTTATCTAATAAACCGCCTCTCCTCTAATCAATGAAGCACACATATGAACATATATATTTAAGGTATAATTCCTTTGTTTCTCTTTCCGTATATCTCTCTCTTTCAATACAGTCCTAAAAGCTTTTACTTACAAAGGATTTAGGTGACAATTCTATGCAGGTGATTCGCTAGCATTTGAAAGATTCTAGGATGTTTCTTTTATTAGTAATAACGTACAATCAGTTTGCTGGTTTTGTAGAGAAAGAAATACTGAAAATTTTAAACTAGTACTGAAGCAAACTGCTTGAACATATTTCAAGGATTAGCGACTAAATATGAAACCTTGCTACCATAGAAATCAAGTTGAGAGGAAAGGTTTTCGGAAACATTGTGATGAGTGCGTGAGTTTTGAATGTGAAGGAAAATTTGCAGCTAGCATAGGAAGAGGATATATCTAGAGTAGAACCAATTTAATCATAGAATGTTAAGTATGAGTGTTTTGCAAATCTTGTTGGGTTGCAAACAACAAAAGTTGACTGTAATCTGAGCATTCAGAAACCTTATATTTCATGTTTTATTCGAAGGCATTCTTGAATGTTTCTGGTGTTCGCTTGATGATATAATTGTGGATGACAACCACGTCCCAGCTTCCTGTTAAAGCACTTCTTAACACTTTCGACAAGATTTTATTTCATTTATTCAAAAGCTAAGGAAATTTCAGTTATTTAAATTATTTATGTGCTCGGTACTTTCTACGCCGCTCATTAAAGAGGTCTTGTTGATGTTTAGCTACTAGTCATCCTTGATTCACCAGAACTATTGTCAGCTTCATTAACCTTAAATTTTTTATCTATGTTAAAGATCTGAATAAATTAGTGGGGTATGTAGTAACTTGTTGTTTCATACATGCATCTTAATTGAAATATCCAGTCTACTCTGAGAAAGAAATCTGGTGACAAATATTAACTACCAAAAGAAAGAAAGTAAATTTCAAGCAATTATGTTTATCTGTCAATGTCAGTTGCCGTAGCAAGACAAAGCCCTAACAACCTTTGCATACAAGGGATAGTCGAGTACATACTTTGCTCTGTTACAGCTCATCATCAGAGTATAGTCTACTCTAGCATTCTTTAATAGCAGACATAGACTTTTACATATGCAAAAAGAATTACGAAATCTTGTTAAAATTTACATACTTAAGACATAAAATAATCTGAGGAAAATGGTTCAGTCACATAAATTCGAATAGGTTAATGAATGGCATTCAGAGTACCATGTACATAATTTAAATAACTGATATTTCTTCGCATTTGGATAAAAGAGATAAAATCTTGTTGCAATTGTTTTAACAACATTTAGACAATATAGAGAGAGTTAATTTAGGAAATTTAAACTAATCTTTAAAATTAATTTACAAGACTGGGCCAAAGTATGATAACTGTTTCTCCTTTTTTTGAAACAGTGCTGTATAATTTTTGAATATTAGAAAAATATTAGCAAATAGAAAAAAAAACATTCAAGGGCTTCTAGAAGGTTCTTTTATATGCGGATGCGATTAGAGTGTATTGTAACATTTAGTACTAAGTTGAATGCGGAGTGATATATCGAGGAAGATCGTATCGGGATATTGATTTATTTGCTTAGATAGGCTCAGGAAATAATCACATTTGTTGAGCTTGAACAGAATCAGACGAGGTAGTTTGAGTTGACATAATAGAATGTTTACGTGCAAAGAAGTGACGCTTAACAATGTTTGCTGACGATAGTTCACAATTATAACAAATTTCAATTCTTTGATTTTTCTGTCGATGTCGGTGCGGATGTATACATCCAAGCCATTGAAGAAAGGTGAGTTTCGATAAATGACTTCTATTCAAAATTTACCATGGCTATATGATTCGGTAAGAATTCTTAGAAATGCTAGATAAACTCAAAAATACAGTATAGAGAACACACTCTGAATAGAGAAACGTTTCTTATGTGGTTGTTCTTTCTTAAGCTTTATATAAGTTATTTCCTATGGCAAACGGATTCTATGCAAGCGTAGGAGGCAACACTTTCGAAACCTTGGATAATATATTATAGTCAGAAGAGAGACGACAAGTTTAAACACAATAATAACAATAGAATATTAAAGATTTCTGTCTCAGAAATTAGTTGATTGTGTTAGATGAAAGGCAGCTGTGCGCGTAAATTAGAGACAACAGCCCGTGAAATATTCTTCAATTTTATAAAGGTCCTGAAAGAAAAATGAACATTTGATGTAGAATAGGATGAGGAAACCACAATTTCTGGATTGTATGGGACTATAATTCTATAACTTCTGGGATCCTGATCTGTATTCCAGTGACTTTTTTTTTTTTTTTTTTTTTTCAAAATTCCTTACCAGAACGTGACATGTTAGTGAAGTGTTTGACCCGTTTATCACCGTTACAATATGCAATAAATAGGTTATTTGCAAGACTTTCAGGATTACAAGGTCTCTCGATACCTTTAAAAAGGCTGTCACTGACGCAGGTGGATGAATCATATATCTTCTCAGAGGCTCCTCTGGATAGCAATAATTTTTATTACTTCAAATTTACTTGCAAAAGAAGTAGAACGTATAACATAAAAAACGGAATATAAAGAAAGGTTACAGATGAGAAACATGAAGGCAAAAAGAATATATAGAAACATATTTCGGTTGAACTTTTCTGACGTTTGATAAAGTTTATTAAGTAGTCATTAATTTCCCCTACTGTCTTTAACGCTGAATCTTAGACGATTTATGTTATTTCGGATGTATATTTTATTAAACTGATTTATGGAGAAACATTTTTTGAGACCCTTCAGAAAGCAATTAATAAATTATAGAATTTTTCACATAGTGGACACATAATTCTCTTATTTAGAATATATATTAAACTATCAGTAAGAGTTGTATAATCGTTGTGATGTTTTATATAGCTCCATATACACTAGACATTTATTTTTCAGCAGATTTTCTTATTCTCTTGTTTTCAGTGACATTGGTTTAGTAAGACAGTATCAGCACTAAAAGATCAGTTGCTTAATATTTAGAAGGTATGCTATAGCACATAAATATTCCATTTGCCTTTGTATGGTTGCTGCGATAGCTTTTCTTTAAGACACACTAACTGTGCCTTCTAACATATTTCGCATTTACAAATTCATTTTGATGATAATGAATAGCGAATGAAGCATGGTGTTACTTAAAAATAAATTAATTTAATTTAAATAAGAATAGAAAAAAATAGAAATATATGTGCTGAAAATATTTAAAATAAGCTCACGTAAGACACCGAACTTCTAGTAAAAAGCTTGCTCTTCGTTCTGTTAATAGTTATTTAGATTCATTGATCCGAGGGTGACTTCAACCGATGAAATACCACTATGTTGAAACACGGCAATGTGTCAGAATTTTCTTACAACAATATATGAAGTGAGTTGAGAAAACTCATCTTCTGAAACACCGATAAGCATATCTACGTTCTGCCCGAACATATTAAGAGTGAATGTGTACGTCATAATTTGTTATTGATTGGGTGAATATCAGTACGTATCACATAACGCAAATAATGTATTTCTAAATAATTCATTTGCTTTATTCTACAAACTAAAACCACAATTCTTATTTAGATTTAACGATATGGGTGTAAATTTCATAAATAGAGAGAACTACCGCGAAACACTGCAGTGTCTTCATTTCAATATGTGAATGAATCAGGTATATAGTGAACACATATCACCTGAAAAGAAAAAAAAACTGGAGCCTCAAGATGTATGCGTTTAGCATATTTACGCTTGCCACTGCTGGAATGCTTTAGATATGTTATAATGTAATTGTCACGTATACATCTACAATAATAAATGCGAAAGCGACTGTCAGTGTGTCAGTGTGTCACACTTTTCAACTTTACTCCTCCAACACCTCTCACTATTCAATAACACTTTTACTATTCCCCATGCTTTACCCCTCTGTCACTATTCAATGACTCTTCTACTATTCGTCATTCTTGGGTTTTTCTTAATCCTAAAATTTTGAAAAAATATTTCTCTAAATATTATAACTGTATCAAGTAATTTAACCATAACTCGTGCTTCAAAACGTTAGGAACAGAGGTACGTATTGAACACACTCTTTCATACAATATTATCTCTCATACAATATTACCTTTCATACAATATTACCTTTAAAATATTGGAAACTTAGTACATTTTCAGATATTAATAAAATTTGTCGGACCTATTTAACAATCTGTCGGCCGTCGGAGCCATGGAAACTTAGCACGCTCCGACTGCATGAAAATAGATTCAACTAATTTTATTGTTACCTTAAAGAATACTAAATTTCAATCATCGTTATGGTCACATACGTTTAAAGCAATTCCAAGCCACAAAAATCTCACTTTAAAATAGTGTTTAGCGACAGTGTAATTTTACTTCAAACTACGAACAGGAGTTTAGATGCGTATCAGCTACTACAAATAATTGTTTGTGCGAAAAGTAATGTCCTACGTACATTAAATTGTCTTTAAATTAAGTAGCAGCAGAATAATTATCGTTGAACTTTTAAAAGGTAAAGTAAGTTTATTGTTGCCTACGGCCAGCTATATGCTGATTGTACGAAGGTAGGGAATGGAAACAAGCTATTTGTACTGACTCTGAATGGGAAGACAAAAAATGTTGTTTGTCATGGAGCTATGCAACACGTTCGAAGTCAACAAATTATATCATTGTTTTGATGAGAATTGCTCATTGCTTGAAAAATGTTGTGCAAGTTTAATAGAATTTAATATGTACTCAATGCATGAAGTGTCATTGTTGGGCCCAAGGCCCAATAAAGAGCCCTCCACCGGAGCTTGCTTAAAAGTTAGTACATATATACATACATTCATGCATGCATACATACATACATACATACATTCATTCATGCATACAAACATACATACATACATACATACATACATACATACACATACATATATACGCAAAAAAAAACAAAAAACAAAGACAAGAGAGGGAACAAAAAGCAGATGTATTAGCCTGATAATCGGGAATGGAAAAGTGTTTGACATTTTGAGCCAACGCTCTTCGACAGAAAGGTTGGAGAAGGAAAAATGGAGAAAGAAGGAAACAAACGGAAAGAGAATAAAAATGTGTAGGGATAAACGGTTCAACATTAAGGAATGACCGGACGGTCATATATATATATATATATATATACATGAAACACATACATATATGTGTGTGTGTGTGTTTGTGTGTGTCTATATCTATGTACGCATATGTGTGTATGTATATATATATATATATATATATATATATGTGTGTGTGTATGTGTGTGTGTGTGTGTGTGTGTGTGTGTGTGTGTGTGTATGCATGTATATATATATATACATATATATGCATACCTCTCTATGTGTGCCTGTCAAAATTCTGAATGAGTAAATTACATCAACTTTGGAGAACTCTGCTATACACAAGCTTAGGAAACATTTTGTCAATCTTACTGTAACTTATGAGACATTTTCATTATCCTAATAAATAAATACCTCTAGACATTAAAGGCTAGGGAAGTCAATCGCCGAATTAAAATTACTTTAAAATAGAACTCCGTCTGTCTTTTGGCAAATAAATTATTAAAGAAGAACATACCCCTTTCAGTTGACATTTATATTTATTGACCGTCACTGTATGTGCATAAGAGTGAATGGTAAATCAAAGTACTTTTAAGAGCCTATTTCAAACATGAATATGTCAGAAACATACACATATAAGACATTATTTTAATCTTAAAGAATTTCGTACAAAATAATATTACTGTCTAAGGTCTAATAATTATTGCAGATTTTGTAGTAATGTCGGTATGAAATTGTAGACAGCAATCAACCAGCTATACGAAAGAAAAACAACTTATTGTCCAACAGTCCTATTCTTTTGCATTTCAATAGGTAATCATTGACGTTTTTCTTTCCTTCTGGGTATTTTTTAAAGTAAAACAGTTCGAGAAAATGAAATGTTAATTAAATTTATAAACACAGACTTGTAAACAAGTAATGCTTTAAAATATTGGAACCCGCTTTGAAAACAAAGTGTTGTATTATATTCGTTGCCAGTTATAGAGTTTTCAGTTGGAGTATTTTAAAAATCAGGCATCATAGAGACAGTTTTGTTACATCAAGGATATCTATTTAGAGGAGAACATAAGTTGGTTTTTGTTGCTCTGAGGGCTGCCTCTGCTGCCTCTGCTGCTGCTACTGTTGCTGTTACTCTTCTGGTTGTTTAAATCAGGCGATCTCTGATCGAGCAAATCGATATAAAAAAAAACGTCCCAGATATAACTATCTTAACATTTAGTATACCATGCACTACACCGTCAGCACATTACATGCTATAGGAGCTTATAATTTGATAGAGACTTGCCTGCAATACATAACTAAAATGCTCCAGGCTTACAGACAGTCGACTTGTTTAAAATAAATGACCGTCTGAAAGTGGAGCAATAATCGTAGACAAAACATTTCGAGTGAGCTGGGAGAGTGTTTTAAAATTCTGAAATATATCGGTGGCGCAGCGCAAAGGAATTTTTCTATAAAATCTTTCAAATTCCACTTTGTACCGTTTTTTCTTGTGTTCATGGATGCAAAACAAAAAAAAATAAAAACATTCTTCCACATTTGGATTTTTCAAACATCCTGAGTATCCACAATTTCGGCATTCATGAACTTAGAACTATATTCTAGCATTTCCTAGCAACTATTTTGATTTCATGTTAATATCACAAAGAATTCATTCATCGCTATACATTTGGTCCTATGTATGTTAAATCATTTCTTTAAGCTTTATTCTGGTTTTTGTTATTCTTTCGACCTACCAAGGTGAGTAAAAATTATATAGTTTTAATGGCAAGCAATGTTCTCGTAGTACCGGCTTAGGAACGTCAGGCGTTCTGCGAATATATACATATAGATATCGTCCCGGTTAAGTTTTATTACTTGATTTTGAATCTATGTTAATTGATTATAGTTGATTTGTTCTGATACCGCAAATATTCTATTGTTTGCAGTTTCAGTAGGTATTCACATTAGTCTTGAATCTAAATTCAGCAAAGTTTCAACAAAAATCATTTTATATATGACTCCGAATAAACATCGAAATAAGTATAAATATCAAATGTAAGATATCATATATAAATTTTGCATATACTGATAATTGTAGGCAGAGTAGGATAGTTAAGGAATTCGCGTCTGGAACGTGTCGCGAGTTATCCAACTCAGCTGTACATTTGACATGCCGCTTCCTCGGATCCACCGATGCATTTGCACTGAAGTCGATAGAGATCGATACAATGTAAGACTGAAATGAGTATTGAGATTGGTATGATAGAATACAATTCTGGAGATGACGACGCTGTATAGATGGTGTACAATGACAGAAAACTAAAGTAATACAGGAATAAATATAGATGCATGCACAAACATAGGCGCTATCATGTATATATAGCATTTGTGTGTGTGTGTGTGTGTGTGTGTGTCTGTGTGTGTGTGTGTGTGCGTGTGTGCGTGTGTGTGTGTGTGCGTGTGTGTATACAGGATGGACTCTCGTCGAAGACGACGTATGAGTGTTGAGATTTTGCCGAACGACCTGTACAAATAATTTGATTATAGTGATCAAATCTATGAGTTAATGTAGTAAATATTTTAGAAATAGATGTTAAAAATGATATTTTTAACAAAAGATCCCAGAGTATGTTGGTCAAACAGAGGGTGAAATCAGTTGGTATTGAAATATACGTTACTTACTGGTGAATTTAACGCAAAGGTAAGCCTATTTCTTGTATGTTCACTGCATTGCTCGTGTGTATTTATATCGTGTGTTTCTGATGGTTTTGGAGGCTTGACTGTGATTTTAGCAAGTGGTATTATATACCCTACTGAATCTAAATTTAGCTTAAATTGTGGCTGTAACGGTGTGAACTTGCTAGCTAGCCACATTATTATTACCTTATTAATGTCCTTGATAACGGTAATAATACATCTTCATTTAAAACTTATTCGTCCTCGTGAAAGATTTCTTTTAAACGGAGCGGGACTTTTAAATTAAGGGACGCACACGAGCTTATGTAGTGAATATTTTCGTAAAAGATGTTAAAATGTTATTTTCAACTGAAGATCCGAGAGTATATTGGCCATACAGAGGGTGAAATCAATTGGTATCGAAATATACATTACTTACTGATGTATTCAACGCAAAGGTAAGCCTATTTATTATATGTTCATTGTATTGCTCGTGTGTATCTTTATTGTAAGTTTCTGATGGTTTTGGAGGTTTGACTGTGATTTTAGCAAGTGGCACTATATACTCTACTGAATCTAAATTTAGCTTATATTTTGCCTGTAACTGTGTGAACTTGCTAGCCACCTTATTATTACCTTATTAAGATCATTAATAACGGTAATAATAATAATAATGATAATAATAATAATAATAATAATAATAATAATAATAATAATAATAATAATAATACTAATAATAATAATAATAATAATGATAATGATAATAATAATAATAATTTTACATATATATATATATATATATATATATATATATATATATATATATATATATATATATATATATATATATATATATATATAATATATATATATATGTATATATGCACAGAATCATATCAGATATACCTATTTTTCCGCTGACTGAAAATTATGAACAGTTTGAATTGAATCTCCTCCTTCATTGAGGTTGCATCAGAGGTATGTTCATCACTTGACTAACCCAAAGTATAGTAAGGAGCTACAAATCCTTTTATATCCATATCAAATTTATTACCACTGGAGACTGAAACCGCTAATTTGCTTGCTTTGAATGTTGGACATTTTACTTAATATCAGGGTGTCTGTCAACGGGGAACCCTCCACGCAAGAAATTTACGTAGTAGACGTACACGTCTGTCAAATTTAAATATTTCTCTTTAGATGGAAAAATGATAGGCTGCCTTGATAGATATAAAGATTATTTATTCTATACAGCGTTATGAGAGAATGTATAAAACTCAATAAAGTTATACCTACATTTTTCGATAAAAAAGATACTGGAAATATATTACATCTCATCTACGTACATTAAGTTGCATGGTTTTCTTAAATATTTATAAATTATTTGTAATCAATGTTGATTTGCGATGACTTTCTGAATCATCAGCCTTAAAGTCTTCAGAATATTCTCAATCAATCATTTCGAACTAAAGCCTATTTACTTTCAGTTAAAGATCTATCTTTAATTACCATTTGTTTTCTTATTGCTATGGTTACAATTCTTGCTCTTATCAATCACATCATTATTGTTGTGACTATCGCTTTCATTGTTGTTACTATCCTTTTTGTTTCTGCTACTGCTGCTGTTGTTGATATTGTTTACGGTGGTGTTGTTACTATTGTTGCTGCTGCTGCCACTGTTGCTGTTGTTACGCGTTGCTCTTGCTTTGTTGCTTGTATAATCTTCAACTGGCTTACCTAGAGTAGATCTAAGATTAAAAGCTGTAACCATCTCCTTTTTGGTGGGGGGATGCGATTTCCGTAGGTCTAATATGATCCGGGTGCGTTATTCAATATGTCCCTTCTGAAAAAGATACCAAGGTGGATTTGGAGTAGTTTTGAATGCTATTTCGAGCAACTTCTTGGAACAAGCGCAAGTGCCCACGTAGACTCGTCTTTTTTTTTTGCTTGTAGTCATATCAATATTAAATCGAAAACTACTAAGAAAAATGTGATAACTATACTCAATTTCGGTTATTGCCTTACTACACGCGTGAGACATTGTGAATATACAAAAACTTAGTCTTATATTCTTTTTTTTATATTAGGGATTATCATATGAGATCTGCACTTATATAGTTTTGATTGAAGTTAGATACTATGTTACTGCTTCTTCTCTCAGCTATAAAAAACGTAACATATGTTCATGTATAGTAGAAATATAAAACAATATAAAACGGATTATCTCTATATAATGACAGCCAATATAAATATTAGGTAAAGTGGCTAGCTAGCGGAATGATTAGTATTCAGGGCGCAATGTTTAACAGCATTTCATCCGTTTTTATGTTCTGAATTAAGTTCTGTCGAGATCAACTTTGCCATTCATCCTTTCGCAGTCGACAAAATAAGTACCAGTTGAGCACGGGGATGGTTGTAATAGATTTAACCGCTTTCCCCAAATTGCTGGGCTTGTGCAAAAATTGAAACAAATATACATATTGGTTGGTTCAGTGTTTTTTTAATTAACACTTTGTATAAAATACAGACGTTAGGGGAAGGTGTAGAGGACACATACAGAGCAGCTACACATGTGTTGGGTGAGATGAAAGCACATGCAACAAGCTTTATATGAATGCCTATATGTATGTATATCTATCTGTGTGTGTGTATGTGCGTGTGCGTATATGCAAATATATCATTATGCGATAGTTTAAGGAAGCTAATTAGTCTATAATTTAGTCGAATATTAACAGAGTAGTTACAGTTCGCAGAGTGAAGATATGAACACATTATTGTTTCATAAATCTCCTCTTAATAAAGTTAGTCAATTATAAAATAATATAATAATAATTCACAACAGTATTATATAACGTTCTTTAATTTGCTTTTGACTATTTTATTAATGTATAAAGCGCTTACTCATTAAAAATCTCTTGTAACTCATTAAGTGCCAGATTCGAACTCCTCCGATAACCTTTAAAATATTTCCAAATATTTTCGTAAATATGCAAGAACAAATGCATCAAAACACTAGTGTGCTTATCTTTGTCTGCTGTAGTATATATAAATACCTGTGCTTATGGTTAATAATCCTACATTTATATAAATACAGATGTCACCATAATTACATTTCATCTTTAAGGAGGATTCCTTATACATGTTCACACACGCGCACACACAAGTGCATATATGTGTGTATATATATATATATATATATATATATATATATATATATATATATGCTTTCATGTATAATAGTGTTTAAACAATTTAAGTATTTATACACGACATAGGTGACATTTGACAGGACACCTTACATGCTAGAAAGGACAGTCAAAGCCCAAACCAATTCATGTTTGGGCTTTGTCTGCCTTTTCTAGCATGCAAGGTGTCCTGTCAAAGGTCATCGCTTTCGTGTAAAAATTCTTAAATTGTTTATACACTATTATATATGAAAATATGTTCTCTATTGACTTTATTACACATGTATGAAAATTTTCCTAAATTTTCTACCCTTATTGTATATATATATATATATATATATATATATATATATATATATATATATATATATATATATATACTCAATCCAAAGATGAACATATTGGACGCTTAGCAATAGAAAGAAAAGAAAGAGGATTTCACGCTTCGAGCGGAGCTCTTCATCAGAAATACAGAAAAAGTCCAAAGAAGGGAAGACAGAGAAAGAAAATCGCCAATATATATATATATACATATATATATATATATATATATATATATATATATATATACGACGGGGTACTAAAACGTTCATGGATTTAAGGGTCCCGCGAAAAGTCCGGTTGTAGACCCAAATTTCCGAGTTCGTTTACAAAGCTTAGAAAAACTAATGGGCCGCTGCAATAACTGTGTGAATGTGAGAGGAGACTATTTCGAATAAAATTATAATCATCTGATCCACCTGTATTTTTTGCATAGAAGAGTCGATAGTATTGACGGCATGTTAATGTTGGTGAAAGACGTGATTAATTTTGTCATGCTTTTCTCCCCTGTCGTTTAATTTCTTCCTTTTCTCCACCACCACTTGGTACGGTCACGAGCTTCTGTTTATTTTATTTTTTATTTGCCACCTCTAGTCATACTTCTGTTCTTCGAGTTATCAAAATTTCAACTTATACTCTTCCTCTTATTTTACTATTATACTTCTTAATGACTAATTTTGACAGTTTGTGCAAATCTGCCAAAGTTTGTTTAATAATCTCTTCTTTAATATTCAACACTGTACAATTATATCATATAAATTCATTTGAATACGGAGACTATTTGTAAGCCATGCGTATGTAATATATTTGAAAAATGCTTAAACTACCTAAAGATTAGGCAGCCTAACAATTCTGTGGAGACTCACAGTAGATAAATAAATTTTGTGGTGGCTATTCATTTAGATAGTATATTTTCTCAAATTCTTTTGCCAGAGGAAGAAGAGCTCTTCTTGAGACCCTTTTCCAGGACACCGATTCTAATAGAAAAATGCCAAAGAGCAGTTGTTGTCACCCAAGAGATCAGTTCTGAATGTACTTTAATCTGAGTGAACTTCACTAAAATAATCTAAGAATTTCAAGTCTTTCTGATGTGCATACACAAGTATTGCATATGAATTTCAGACAAAGTAGTCCCAACGTCTGAGGTTATGACATAACATAGTTGTCTAAGGTGCTGGTCAGTCTACTTGAACTAAGCACCACATAATCATGAAATGAAATTAATATTCTAACAATGAAATCGTTCTTATTTTCAGGAAGCACGGTATTTACGGCACTATATGTTAATAAGTTTCATGAGAGCATTGAGTATTTTCTTCATTCAGATAAAATCTAAGATGAAGTAAAATCTATATACGAATATTTCATTAAACGATGGTTTAATACAGTTAATTAGTCTGAAATTTACTCGAATGTTACCGAAGTAGCAGATGTTACAGTTCGCAGAGTGAAAATTTAAACACATTATTATTTCATAAATCTTCTCTTAATAAAGCTAGTTAATTATAAAATAATGTAATTATATATAGCAGCAGGATTATATAACGTTATATAATTTACTTTCGACTGTTTTGTAAATATATAAAATAATTTAATGTAGAATGTCACATGCTCATTAACTATTTCTCTTAAATTTTTTAGTACCAGTTACGAGCTGCTTCGATAAACTTTAAAATATATATCCCCAAATATATTCACAAATATGTCTGCTCTTGTTTATATAAATACCTGTACTTATGATTTCCATTTATATAGATAAGTTACGATTCATCGTAATTCCATGCTATCTTGTTGGCGGATTCCTCATGCATTTTCATATATATAGCTAATTTATACACACATAATATATATATATATATATATATATATATATATATATATATATATATATATATTTATATATATATATATATATATATATATATATATACATATATATACACATATATCAAGTCATCCCATAAGTTCTGTCAAAATTTTGAATAAAGAAAACAAGTGATCAAATGTTATATTTAATTGAAATTTAATCATCAATGTACTTTCCCTGATAATCTATGACTTCCTTCCATCTATTTATAAGCTTTTTAATCCTATCAATGTTAACATCTTTTGGTTTCAAAGCGAAGAACTCTGAAATGTCAGTTTTCACCTCCTTTAGACATTCTAAAATACTATTAAATTTCATTCAATTTTAAGAACGGTAAAATCGGATAGAACTTATGGGATGACCTGATATATATATATATATATATATATATATATATATATATATATATATATATATATATATATATATATATATCCTGAGCGTCCAATAATACTATCCATATCACGTCCTCACTTTGTTGTTTTTTTGTTTTTTTGTTATTGTTTTTTTTAACTATATATACATATATATATATATATGCATATATATACATGTATACATATATACACACATATATATATATATATATATATATATATATATATATATACATATATATATAATATATATATATACACATATATGCATGTATATATATATATATGTATATATATATATATATATATATATATATATATATATATGTGTATGTGTATGTGTATGTGTATTTATATGTGTATGTGTATGTGTATTTATATATGTATGCGTGCATCTTTACGTATATATGTGTGTGTATATGTGTATACATATATATATATATATATATATATATATATATATATATATATATATGTATATACATATACACACACATATATACGTAAAGATGCACGCATACATATATAAATACACATACACATACGTCCATGGAGATATTCGTACATGTATATGTGTGTTTAATTATATTTCTTATAAAGCCAAAACATTGTAGGTTATAAGAAATAATATAAGTCCATGGTTTCTACTTGTACCTTCGACATCTCAGGAAAACTTCGTAGAAATCATTATAAACACTCCCAACTCATATGGAAATCTTTTCATTCGAGGGTCGGCTGAAAGATTCATAAGCTGACTATGAAGTAGTGATACTGGAACTGTGAAATTGTTAATTTCAACCCTTCTTATTAATAATTGCATTTTTCTTTCCAAATAAACTAATTTCTGACTTTCAAACAAAACTTCAAATGTAACTGGTAACTTGAAAATTCATAAACTTTGGCATCGTTTTGTTATCAAGTATCTTCAGGAAAAGGATTTAATCCCAAAGTATATTTAACAAGCTTGCTACATTAGGGGATGACTCTCCAGCTTTATCAACAGTGCAACACTGGGCAGCTGAATTTAGGAGGGTAAGAGAGTGTCTTGAAGATGACCCAATGTGTAGTCCTGCAACTGCCACCACTGACAAATACATAGACTGTGTTCATCACTCTGAGCCAGAGACAATGAAATGATTCATGCAGTGGAAACTCCCCTTGCCACCTACTCCAAAAGAGACCAAACTCATCTCATCTGGAGGGAAGGTGATGGCCTCAGTTTTGAGGGATATAAAATGCATTGTGTTTATTAAGTATCTTCAAAAGGAGATTACCATGCCAACCTGCTGAAGCAGTTACCAAAGGCTATCAAGGCCAAGCACGCAGGAAAATAGAAGAAAGGGGTTCTTTTTCATCTGGACAATGCACACAAGTCCTCAATTTCAATGTTCATTTTGTGCATGGTTGTGGTTTGAATTAGTACATTACATTCTCTATTCTCCCAATTTGACTCAGTCTGATTCTCATCTGTTCCCCAATAGGGAAAATCACTTAGCTGGGAACTTGTATCGCAGTAATGATGACGTCATATCCACAGTTAATTACTTTTTCCCCATCAGGATGAAAGCTTCTTCACCAACGGGATACCAGCACTACAACACTGATGGAAGACGTGTGTGTGAACCACAAGGGGAACGATGTTGAAAAATAAATCTCATTAGTTCACGTTCCTTAAAAATATTTTTTTCAGCCTTTGAACTTTTCAGCTAATCCTCGTATGTGTATGAGCGCACTCATGCACGTACGTGTACGTATGCACATACGTCTTTTTGTTAGAGATTTTCACTTAAGTGGTGGTGTTTTGTTTATGTCTCCATAACTTAAAATCACTTGAAAATGAGATCGATGTAGTAAATATGAGATTAAATAAAACAGAGTTTATTTGATGGAATAAAGCTCGTCAAGGCTACGCTGCAGCAGGACTGAAGCCAACTGATTGAATGAAATAAAAGAATGAAAGAAAGTATACCTGTGGTTATGAATCATTTTCAGAATTTAGATATCTATAGTAAAAATTTACTGTCAAGAAAAAATATCTTACTGTAATAATAAGAGTAAATAATGTTGAATTCTAAAGCAATATATTATTCCTCGATTTATTATGACGTACATTAAATATTTATTCATATTTTTCGTTTGCTGTATTTATTTTTTATTTTTGTGTTTCATTTTCTGATAAATGGTGTCTGTTTTGTAAGCGATGCCATGTGAATGCGTTGGCGAGTAATAAGTCCGGCGTGCTAACAATTCTGCCACAAGCTGGCAGAATTGTTAGCACGCCGGACGAAATGCTTAGCAGCATTTCGTCCGTCTTTACGTTTTGAGTTCAAATTCCGCCCAGGTCAACTTTCCCATTGAATAAAATAAGCATCTCTTGAGCACTAGGTTCAATGTAATCGACTTACCCCTCCCCTAAAGTTTCTGGCCTTGAGCCAAATTTTGAAGTCAATAGGTACGTGTACCATTTAGATAGTGATATGTGTATTACTAATAAATAATATGAATGTGACGAGAGTACATTACAACAGGTGAGGTATCCTCGCACACACCTATCAGGAATTCCCAGTTGGTCGATTATCTGAGACTTTTATATCACTCTAGTCCAGAATAGATCCGTGGTCTATGAAATAGATCCAACTTATTAAATAATTCACTATTGTAATCATTTTATCTCTCCTTATATTTATCTGTAATCATTTTATCCCTCCTTATATTTACTGTAAACTTTTTATTCTTCCTTACATTTATCTGCAAATGTGGCTCCAGTGTGATTTGAATTCAGAGCTAAGATTACCGTAAGAATTACAGCGGAGCATTTTGTCCACACCTTTTAAGTTTTTGCTTGCCACTACCCTTATACTTCGTACACTAAATATTTTTCTCCCTTTTCTTGTAACTCATAACGAAATTTTTTTTATCGAATCAAAATAATGTGCAATGCTTCATATATTTGAGAATATCAGAATATAAAAGATAAATGAATGGAAGATAAGATATAAATATTCTTACATAATAAAAAAAATGAGAAAATTACGAAAAAGCAATATTAATGTTTCGCTGTTTTAAAGCATAATTCGAAATAAATGGAAATATGAGTTGTTTTTTTAAACAAGGCAAAATATTGTGCCTTCCACTATCAATTTGGAAAGCAAATTTGTCAAAGTGATAACCGCATATTAAACTTGTCTCTAAACTTGAAGCTAGCGCAATAAATATATTGTCATCGGAGATTATGGAAAGATATTTTATACGTATATCTGAATTTCAATCTTACGATTATGAATATTTAGTTGGAAAAAAAATCATTATTCATTTGAACTTATTACCAAAAAACGAGAAAGAAATGGCACAAAATAAATTTGTTAAATTTTTGAAATATTAAAATATGATTTTTTCTAAATATACATACATTCCACACACACACATATAGTTTTATGGTTGAGTTTTGAACATTTGTATGCATGTATCGAAATGATGAAGAAAGGATACAATATAATCCACATAAAACAAATTGTACCCAAAGTATGAATCATAATGAAATGTGAAATTAGTTTGGACGTTGTAGAAGGATATGCAGAAGAAAATATTGGACATACATGTGTTTTAAAATATAAGTTAATCATGTATTTTAAATACAAGAGTTTCTCACTAGAATATATAATTAAAGAAAATCTGCATTGATAAACTACCAGGAAATATCAAAACATATAAAATAAAGAAATTTTCGTTAGACATAAATTTTTATCTATATTTTGATTTGTCCTACGAAAATCATATATGACAGTTAAAACTGAGTGTTATAAATTTCAAATATACAAGATCAGTAGACTGGCAAATCATTAGAGATTCGGACAAAAATTCTTAGCTGTATTTCTTCCCGCTCCTTACGGCTTGAGTTCAACACCTGCCGAGGTCAACTTTGCAGTTTACCCTTTCGTGTCGGATAAAATTTACAGTGGAGATTACATAGTCCTCTCCCTTGAAAATTGTTGGCTTCATGCAAAATATTTTGAAGAATAATAAAATATATAGAGAAGTCTAACACGTAAGCATGAGAAGTAAATTTAGTTTCATATGAATTCTTAATTTTTTGAATTGATTTCTCTTTTATCTGATTGATTTCTCTTTTATCTGATTGATTTTTTATTTAAGAGGTTATATTCAATTTATTAAGAATCTTTATAATACAACATTCAGTTCATCATCATTGCTTTGATTGAGATTTTGATAGATTTTAAAAGTTTTAGTAAGAGTACATGTATTTTTTAATATTTTTATTTCACTTTCAAGGCTCGCCCATAAAATGGTAGGTAGCATTCAAGCCCCACGCATCCAACAAGCAAAATAAATGAAATACACATACTGATATTTTAATTTATTCAATTTTGTTAACGTATGTCAGCATTTTTATCTTTAGTAACGAGGTATACGAAAGTGAGTATACTAAATCTATTTTCCATGCGCGTATAGGTGAATGTGTTTTATGAATTTAAGTCGCTTGAATTGAACTGTTTTCTTAATGCTCGTGCAGTTTGGTCTTCAGAAGATCAATATAGAGAGAACGTATCATCCAGACCGGGATGATAAATTTCCCAGAAAAAACGGCCAAACCATTGTTGATTTATCCCTGCAATCAAAGGTTCAATTTTATTGACAGAACGGATACTACATGTCATTTTCATTGCTGAAGAGTCCATTTTACATTCATACGGCATGCTGTATCTGGTGTGGGTCAAACATAAACTCATTTTAAACAGGTAGAATTGATACGAATTCAACCACTATTATATAAAGTAATCTGCAAAGAAAGAAAAAAGACATTAGAATAAATATATTAATACTTTTTTAATGTCAGTATAGAAAGCATAAGCTCAAAGAGATCGTTCAAAAAGTGCAACGGGACTTTCTTTCCAAACTAATAGTTTATGATTGCTAATTATTTTCTTTTTTCATCATCTCATATTTAATATTCATTTTTTTTCTTAGTATAGAATACGAATGCACTAGTAATGGACTAAAAATAACACTGATGAAAATTCGAATATGATGAAAATGATTGTATTTAAATATTGCATTTAAATATTGCATTTAAATATACTTTAATGTTCCTCTAAACCCCAGCTTTCCAAGGCGCCTCTCAAAACTTTCGATAATCTTGTAATGGGCAACTTAATCTTGAAACATATTTTACAAAAGAATCTAATTGAAAAACTATACGCTCAATTTTATTGTGTTTAGTTCAGAATGAGTGGTAAGAAGTATACTTCCCAACAACATGGTTCTGGATTCTCTGTGACACCTTAGGCAAATGTCTTCTACTATATCTTCGAGCCGACCGAAGCGTTGTGAGTAGATTTCGTGGCCACCGTAAACTGAAAGAAATCTGTCGTGTATATGTGTGCGTGTGTGTGTTTCTGCGCTTGTTCCCCTCCATCGCTTTACAAGTGTTGTTGGCATGTTTATGGTCCCGTAAAATAGAAGTTCGACAAAAGAAACGGACAGAATAAATACCAGACTTAAAAAGTTAGTACTGGGGGCAATTCGTTCGACTAGAATACTTCCAGGCGGTGCCCCACTATGGCCGCAGTCTAATAACTGAAACAAATAAAAAGTAAAAATCAAGCTTTAGCTATGTAGAATCGCATTCGATGCTTTTCTTCTTTTTTTTTTGCACCAGGTGACAGATATGGTACAACTGAAGTAGTGTTAGTTCCAAAACTCTGTTGATAATTAAACGTTAAGTAGTATGAAATAAAATTTACTGCCATCTTCGTGGCAGTCAGTAAGGTAATTCCCTCCAAAACTGGCTGCTCATAAATAACAAGGTATTTCAATTTTCGATTATTTATTTATTCGCACTAAGGAAAAGTTGATATGAACACCTTAGATTTGTCTGTTATGTCTGAACTTGGTGATTTCAATTACTTGTAAAATGATTCGTTTTAAATTAACAGATTTATGTTTAGACCAAATAAGGAGACAATTACTTCAACGAAGCAAATATTTAAGTAATATGCACTAAATTTGAATTTCTTCAAACTGAGCAGTCTTGAAAGAGAATAATCTACATAATATTGAATAGAAGTTGAATATTTTAACGAAGTATTCCAATCTTTCAAGAATAGTGAAAAGTAGATATAATATCCTCTGTAGAATGTGGCATTTTACAGAAGTTTGTGACAGGCTTTTATTTTATTAACAATCCTTTAACAACGTGCTTCTATACACGACTACAGAAACGTTTAAAGCTCAGATTTCGAATACTCTGTATTACTTAGCTTAAATTGTGTATCTTTTATAATATTTTTATTGACAATACGATTTTTATATACCTATATAGGTGATATGACTAGTCATTAAACATTTAAGATACGATAAATTCTAATTATTTATTAAACAATTTTGTATATCAAGAACAATATTGTGAACAAAAAATATGATAAATGAGAACAATAAATATTTTAAGTGTATTTGAGATATGTGGTAAAAATATATAAAATTCTCCTCCAATTTTCTATAGCTGATTTCATTGGTTTTGTGAACTATAGAAATTATTTTAAATTTATTACCATATAATAAGGTGACAAGTTATTCTGAAAGCAATAATGTAAGCCTCATATATTAAATGCACATATGTGTGTGTGTGTGTGTGTGTGTGTGTGTGTGTGTGTGTGTGTGTGTGTGTGTGTGTGTGTGTGTGTGTGTGTGCGTGTGTGTGTATGTAATTCATTTTGTTTTAACGGTTTTATATATTTGTCTGTCTCTTGCTATCTTTCCATATATGTGGAGATGTTTACTACTGCGAAAAGCGAACACGTTCATCTCAAATATGTTGTTAGTTCAAAATATAAGAACTAAAATGTTTGAACAAACTTTGGTAAGGAGATGGTTAGCAATCATGATTATGGATTTCAAATGTTGTCTCAAGGCCAGCAATTTCGGAGTTGGGCGTAAGTATATCACATCGACTCCAGTGATTAACTAGAACTTATTTTATCGACTTTCAAAGGTAAAGTTTTCCTCGGAGGAATTTGAACTCAAAATGTGAAGACGGACGAAATACCGCTAAGTATTTTGCTCGGTGTGCTAACGATTGTACCAGCTCACTGCTTAAAATATAAAGGTACTTCCCGAGTCATATAGTCTCAAAGGGCCAGTTTTCCGATTTCCATGGTGCATATATTCACCCCTGGATGGAACGCCGGACATCCCAGGATTACTTATTTTTGCCACCAAAGTGGACTAGAGCAACCTGAGATGAAGTATTTTGCTCAAAAAGAAAAAAAAACCACGACACCTGGTCCAGGAATCGAAACGTCTTACGATCATGAGTCTAGCACCCCTAAGCAATAAGCCACGCGCCTGCACAATATTATCATTATTATTATATTATTTTTATCACTGTGTTCCAAAGGTTTTATGAGTTTCTTGTACCCCAACAGAAAACGAACGTGTGAATATATTTTGGAGGAGTAGAAATGTGTTTATTTGATGTCATTAGTTTTACTTTAAGATTGTTTTGTTTCTATTTCTGATGTCACATTAGTGTTTCGTCTCTTTCATGTGTGAACTATTTACCAGTTTTATATTGGAATACTTTGAGAATTTGGCTTTAGGATCAACACCAATAAAACCAACCCTATGGCTGCGATATGTTGATGATACCTTTATACTCTGGCCCCACCAAGAAGATGTCCAAGTGCTATTAGATCATGTGAACTCAATAAAGCCGTCCATACAGTCATTTCACAATGGAAAAGGAAAAAAACAACCAGCCAGCATTCCTGGACGTATTAATAACACACACGAAGTATGGATTCAGGACATCTGTATATTGCAAGCCGACCTTCACTGGATGATGCCTCCACTTCAATTATTACTATCCATACAGTGTAAAGAGAGAGATTGCTCAGAGCCTAAAACATCGTGCAAAGAATATAAGTAGCGATCGTGATACGATACACACCACGAAGAAATGATCGAGCTCAATAATAATCTATTAACAACTATCCCCAAAACATACTGTCCACTCCAATTATGAAGAAAAGAGAGGATGAAACCTATAAACTGTCCACAGTCTGTCTACCCTATGTGGAAGGCCTCGCCGAAAGGATACAAATGATATGCGGCCCATATGACATCAGAACAGTATTCAAGAGTAATACAACACTTCGCAAATATCTCCTTCGAGTAAAACCACCAATAGAAGTGAATATGACCAAAGACTGCGTGTACTCCATCCAATGCAGCTGTGGTAGGTTATACAAGGGCGAAACATGTGGCTCCCTCAAAATAAGGGCAGGCGAACATCGCAAAGCTGTGACACGAGAAGATATTGATAAATCGGGAATAGCTGACCATGTATGGAAAAATGGAGGCCACCTCCGCCTGTGGGATGAAGTTAAAATAATGGACAGAGAACACCACTGGAAAATACGAAAACTGAAAGAAGCAGCATAGAACACAACAACCTCCTAAGTAGACTGAGTGCAGATATGAACAGCATATGGGAACCGGTATTAAGGAAGTACAGGAGAATATTAGATTTATAAGTCCTAAAATTCACTCCATAATTTCCCACGGGCATATGGCGTAGTGGTTAAGAGCGCGGGCTACTAACCCCAAGATTTCGAGTTTGATTCCAAGTAATGACCTGAATAATAATAATAATAATAATAACATCGAAAAAATACATGGTCGTAGACACCAGCAGGAGGAGCTGACAGACCGTGTAATTAGACCCAGAGCGGTATGTAGAGAGGACGTTTTCCTTAAAAGGGCTGGCTGGAATTTGTCAGTATCTAAATTACATTAGTAGAATGCTACCGCCTTTTGTTGTGCCTTGTTCTTGGAAACAATTAAACAGATTGGAGCCACAATGTTTCTCTCCTTAGAGATAGTACAGGTTCTTCTTGACAGCAGATCTGTTAGCTCTTGACTCTTACATTACCGTTGGAGAACAACTGCAAATTTATATGTAAATTTTTACGCAACAAAATGATTGAAGTTGTTTCCGTTCTCAACAAATCATCCGTCAGTTCCTTATGTTATATTATGTAGTCTGATTCAATATCGGTTTCATATTTGGACGTATTTCTCCTGATATTTAAACAGCTGAAGAGATATTAGTCATGTAGTTCCTGTTTATCTTAATGAAATTAAATATGGAAATTGAAATGAATACATCAGAATAGAATTGTGGTTTAGGTTCGAGAGAACCTATCATTGTTGTATATTGTCCCCAGTCACCAGATGTTGTATATTGTCACCAATGATTATACGCTTAGAATTTTTTGTTAATTGCGGCGAGTTAAATGACTTGCCCAAGAAGCAAAGAGTATTCAAACAAATAACATGCGCTGATATTTTAAATGTTACAGTTTTTTTTATGATACGACTTGCCTTCTACAAGTTTGTATATATGAAATTAAAGTTAGTGAAGTAGTTCATCAATTTTGAAATATAGACGCACGCGTCTTTCGCTAGTTCCAGTTATATTGAAATTGTAACCGTCCCTTTTAAATATTACTAATATGATATTAGAATGCATTCACTTAGATAATAACGTTATTCCTGATGTAAATATTTGCTATAAGTTATTCCTTATCAATTTATAACTTTCACACGATGATATAACATTTTTTTTTTTTTTTTTTTTTGCGGACTACTTTATTCACCAAGAAGATTAAGATTTAAAAAGTATAGTCATTGGTTCTCTGAAATGTTTTCTTTTCCTTCATTCTTTAAGTATGATATTTGAAATATTCACGGAAGTAAGGCTAAGACACTGAAAGTGTCTTGTATTTCAAACCTTGTGGAGTTTTCATAGTGAAAAACCTAAACACTGAAAAACTACATTTTGAGATATACAATATTATTACATAATATATTTTACAATTTTCCGTTATTTACTTATTAACAATTTTGTGGAATAACTTCACATCTTTCAAAACTAACCATATCTCAGATACGTTAATTGATTGACTTTAGAGTTGGAAAGTTCAACAGATTCTTTGGCCAATGACCAAAATTCTACTTTTGTATCTGCAATATTTAATTACAAGGATTAACTTCAATAAGTGACTATCATGTTTCCAGATGATAGATAAGACCTCGAATTATATTAGTCAGCATTCACTGAAGCTTTGTTAACTGGCTGTAAAGATAAATGCCATAGGCATTCGATCATTTTTAATCTTGTAACTGATATTGGAATTTTAGTTTAGGAAAGATAATAGATACACGTCTTTCTATAAG
Source organism: Octopus bimaculoides (assembly GCF_046866305.1). Lineage (NCBI taxonomy): Eukaryota > Metazoa > Mollusca > Cephalopoda > Octopoda > Octopodidae > Octopus > Octopus bimaculoides. The sequence goes on along the minus strand of NC_142931.1, from coordinate 61,815,063 downwards.
CATTCTACCTCGTGTGTGCATGATATTCAATGTGTAAGTGTATTTTATCTCGACAAAGTCCGATATAATGAATAATAATTCATGTGTGGGAAGTTCAAAACCTATTTACCTAATTAAATAATTATGGAACTAATTCACTATTTTCGAGAAAACTACGTTTATTAAAAGTAACGGAACCTAACAGGTAAAACATTAAATTAAATCACTAGTTATTTTGAATAAATGCACATACTCACGCACATACGTGTAATATATAATCTATACGTATATTTGTGTGTATATTTATATATATATATATATATATATATATATATATATATATATATATATATATATATATATATATATATATATATATATATATATATATATATATATATATACATATATATATACATGTATATACATATATATATATACGTGTACATATATATACATATATATCCATATACATATATATATACATATATATATATATATACAAATATATAAATATATATATATATATATATATATATATATATATATATATATATATACATATATATGCATATATATACATATATATATACAAATATATATATAGATATATATATATATACATATATATACATATATATACATGTATATATACATATATACATATATATATACATATATATACATATATACATGTACCTATATATACATACATATACATTTATATATATATATATATATATATATATATATATATATATATATATATACATATATACCGATAGCGAGAAAAATGTAGCAGATATATATAAAGTACGTTTGTGGTTTTAAACATGACATTGCTATTCTTAAACGTAATATTGTCATTCTTAAACTACCTTGCAAATAATAATCATAATCTAACTTGTGTATGCGTGTGTGTCTGTAATAATGTACTCCTGCGCGTGAATTGGGTGCACCGTTCTTTCGTTTGTACACCTATATACATGCATATACGCATGCACAGACACACCCAACAAAGAAACGTAGATATATTTCATAAGTTAATATATGTTAGTCCGCTCGAAATTAAACTTCAGGTGAAACAACTTTAATTTACATATTCTTAGATGACGGTTTATCAAGTGTTATATATAGGATACGATGAAAAATCTAATATTTAGAAATGGTAGAGTCAATAGTAGAGCCAGAGGAACACTGCAAATTCAGAATTTCTCATGTCTTGCATCATTTTCTAGATAATCATTTTTCAATTATTGCTAAAGTAGAATTCTATTTAGATACCTTAGAGTGCATCGTTTTATTTAAAATAAGCAGAAACACTTCAAAATCGGTGTTTCATTCAACGCTAATTCATTTTCATCTTCCTATCACGATGAATACGTGATGTGCCATGAACAGATGGCTGGAATATAAATTCTTCTAGGAAAGTGAGTTTGGGACTTTTTGTCTTATAGAGAAATATATGTTTTTACAACAAGGTTGCACGTAAATATGTCAATTGTTTTATTAACATATCTATTGATAATTTCTTTGCACAGTGTAAATGAACAAGACATTTAAATGTTTGTAGAAGGACCAATCGACAGAATATGCAAATATATTTAATAAGTAAGAGATGTATATTAAATATACAACATTCCATGTAAATGGTGCCTGTTTAACTGACAGGAAGCGATGAGCTGGATTACAGATACGAATTAGAGAAAACATTTGAAAGTGTTGTCCACTGCTCAACTTTATATTGAAGTCCCATAGGCGCTCAATCAGTCTAACCATTCTATCTGACCAGGGCTTTGATCATCAACTTTACATAGAAGCACCTGTGAAATCGTTAACTTCAATGAAGTATAGTTAAGTTCCGACTACAATACAACTAAAACAAATGGATTTCTGAGATTTCCCTGTTTTTATAAATATGCTTCTACGTGAAATTTAAGTAATTAATATGATAGTAATTGATAATACGCTATCTAAATAATTTAGTATAAGATTACATACAAATTGAAAATATTTTCTAAATATCGGTATTCGTTGGAAGTATGTGCGCAGATTGATTTTTTAAGAAAGATTTCTACAAATATAATTACATATGTATACTGACTGAAAATATCTTTAAATTAATATATTCTGTATATATAATACGCTTTAGGATTGAAAAATATTTGTGATTCAATATTATTCTCTTATATACACATCATCTTTAAAATGATTTACACATTATTTCATTTGTTGTTCTTGTACAAATATGTTTATAAATAGTAGGTAATTTTTTTAACAAATGGTATAAAATTAGATTTTTAATCAGTACGTATATCGCATATCATGTATTGACTGTTTGCCAAATATTATCTACTGTTCAGTGAGCAATTTGTGCACAGTAAATATAAATGATAGGAAAACATATGAACTTACAAAATACAATAAATATTTAGATATAACCAATAATTCTCCCAAATAACACAAAAATATTCGGCAATAAAACAGTGTTTCCCATAAATACACATTACAAATACAGACGAATGTTATTCATAATATGGAATAACATTATATATATTTATTAAACAAGTTGTTTTAGAATATTGCATAAAAGTTAATTTCATAAACAATACCGTGTGGTAAGAAGGATTGCTTTGTAATCTCCATTCGCACAGTAAGATGACCGAGTTTCAATTTCTATAGTATTGGAAGAGGTCAGAGGAAAATTTAAACAGTTAATCACCGTAGAAATCGTTGACAACTATCATCACATTTTAGATTGTACACTATGATGGCATAGATTTGGATTGGTACCAACGGAGAGACTTCATGGTATCATTTCTCAGCCGAAAGTGTGAGGTATCCCGTCCTACATAACACACACCCACTGAGTAATACACACGCAGTATACGTGAATGTATGTGTGAGTGTGTGTGTAGTCAATTCAAATAAACAAGTAATAAAATTAACTGACAACAAGAGGACATGCACAAGGAATATATTAGTTTGACGCTAAGTAAAAAGACAGTGTTTTTGTCGTTTCGAGCATAGCTCTTCGTCGGAAAGGAAATAGGGAGAAGTCCAAAGTAAAATAGAAATCGAAAATAGCAGTGTATAGTTACATTGCTGAAGTGTATACACACACACGCACGCACGCACACACACACACGCACGCACACACACACACACACACACACACGCGCGATTTTGTGCCATTATCAATAATATTGCACTCACCCTAGAAGGAACCACCAAGAGAACTTGCTGGGAATGCGACCAAAGCATAACAGAACAAGACGGACAAACAAGAATGAACGAGGGACAAAACAACGAAGCAAATAAATTGAATATGCCCTTAGGGCAGCAAAAAATAATATTACATATACAGCAAAAATATAATACATATGCAATAGAAAGTAATACAGTTCTATATTTAAGAGATGGGGAATTATGTACATTATTTACATTTGACGGATATTTGTCCTCATCTTGTTTGGTGTTAACACAACGTTTCCGCTAATATACCTTCCAGACTTCATCAAGTGTCTTGGGGAAATTTCGAACCTGGATTCTCATTCATAAGGTAGTTTTCGATATTATTATTATTATTCAGGTCACTGCCTGAATCGAACTCGGAATTTTGCGGTTAGTAGCGCGCGCTCTAAACCACTACGCCATATGGCGTAGTGGTTAATAATAATAATATAATATAAATAATAATAATATGTTCCCCGTTCGTCTGTGCATTTAGTATGTTTATCCACCCGTTTGTTTATTACTATACGTGTTTGACTTCTGAATATATTATTCACGGAACGCAACGCACTCCTTACTTTTGACATATATATATATATATATATATATATATATATATATATATATATATATATATATATATATATATATATATATATATATATATATATATATATATATATATATGTATATATATATGTATATATATATATATATATATATATATATATATATATATATATATATATATATATATATATATATATATATATATATATATATATATATATATATATATATATATATATATATATATATATATATATATATATATATATATATATATATATATATATATATATATATATATATATATATATATATATATATATATATATATATATATATATATATATAATATATATATATATATATATATATATATATATATATATATATATATATATATATATATATATAATATATATATATATATATATATATATATATATATATATATATATATATATATATATATATATATATATATATATATATATATATATATATATATATATATATATATATATATATATATATATATATATATATATATATATATATATATATATATATATATATATATATATATATATATATATATATATATATATATATATATATATATATATATATATATATATATATATATATATATATATATATATATATATATATATATATATATATATATATATATATATATATATATATATATATATATATATATATATATATATATATATATAATATATATATATATATATATATATATATATATATATATATATATATATATATATATATATATATATATATATATATATATATATATATATATATATATATATATATATATATATATATATATATATATATATATATATATATATATATATATATATATATATATATATATATATATATATATATATATATATA
>NC_142931.1:61785161-61805161 GCF_046866305.1 Octopus bimaculoides | reverse complement strand
TGTGCATATGTACTTGTATCTACGTTCTACATGAAGTAGCAGGTGTGAGTGTATATGTACAGGGTTTTCAACTTAAATGTGACGATATTTGTGTCTCTTGTTTCCTGCTTGATGTATTGGCGAAATTTCAACGGCGTTGGAGTGTATAATGTTTAGAATTGTAGTTGAGAAAAAGTTTGGCGACACAGAGGACTGGAGACCATCTGAATGCCGAATAGTAAGATGCCGACTTCATGACTGTTGCTCAGTGCTCTGCGAACATAGTAAAAGATTTAACACGTAACATGGGCATCATGAATACCAACTTCCGATGAGCTGCAATGGCCTTTGACTGTGTCTCTATTCCAGGGTGGCTTTATGACACCCATCATCAGTGAAAAGGGCCTTAAACTCAACTTACACGGCTATGAAAATCTGCTGGAGACCATGGACAATCTCTGGATAGAGATATCTGCTGTCATCTGTGTGGTAGCAAGATTTGTCACTTTGTCATACCTCTGAAAAGTCTTAGGAGTGGTAAGTGGTTGTCGAAGAATAGATGTGGTAAGTGGTTGTCACCGGTTCCAATTTCTGGCCTGGTAATTAACCCGATAGTACTGTCATACCTTACTATGTGTGGGTCAGGCTTGAGAAAGACAAGAACCATTCTACCTGCACCGCCAAGGCCGAACTGGTGACCAATATCAAAGAGATGTTCGCAGATCTTACCAGGAACGCAATAAGTAACGCATGGTTACGAAGTTGTCTTGAAATCGCAGTAGAAGCTGAGAACGACTACTTTAAGTAAACTCTTATCTCTCAGCCACAGTTTTATTCATATCTTTTGATTTTATGGAATAATTTGTTTTTATTTTGGCATGGGATATTATGTTTATTATGTTTTTCTTTTTATGCAAACTGTCATATTTAGCCTGAAGAACCTGTATGTGTATGTGCGTGCGTGTGTATGCGTGTGTGTGTGTGTGTGAATGGTACGATGTATTCATGAAAAAACTACTTGAGTTCTATAGACTTTTATCCATGCATTATAGGTATATTTCTTAAAGAACTGTTATTCATTTTTACGTTGTTTATTCCTGCGATCTATGTGTGATTCTATATTTTCTGCTCTTCAAGCATAGTCTGGAGTCTCTTAAGGTAACAAATAATTTAGTCATGAATTCTTGTATCACATGTGTCTGAATAGCGTAAAAGGTTTTATTATATCAGGCGGTCGAGGCTTTCCAATTACTACATTCCGTAATAATGTTGTTTTGAAATTCCTTTCCTGTTTTCAGTTTTGTTGGAGCTTTGCTTTATTTTCTGGTGGGGTGGATTTTTATTTATTTTCCTTTTTTTTTTTAAATATTAGTATCTGTTTTTTTTTTTTCTGCAAATCATATTTTGTGATTCTTGTCTCTTGAAAGAAATTCGTTTTTCCTACAAACAAATTACACGTACAATTTGTTTTTGTGGGTTATCAAAACTCTAAATCATCTGTGCTTTTGTACGCAATTGTTCATTTAACTATAACTACCTGGTGGTTTTTATGTTTTGTTTTCTTTCGTTCTTATTGTCAACGTGACAGTAGCGATGGTGCTCTCAGTTTTGGTTGGCATATTGGTTTTTAAGGCAGAATCGCATGCTTCTCTTATGATGATATGGATAGTGAAGATAATGGCCTCGTTGATAACAAGAACAAGAAAATAATAATACTTATCAGAATATCACACTATATCATCTCTAATTGTGCTGAATAAAATCATAAGAATGTAAGTTGTAATGTAGTCTAAACTATGACCATTCAGTCTTCTTTCTTCATCCTGTTCTGCAGTACCCAAGACATAGGATACGATGTAAAGATGATTTTGCTGCAAATTTTACCACTTCAAGTGACTGCGGGAGGCTTCTTCTTTTGCTAATGTAAGAGATAAAGTTGGCAGATGTGCTACATAGAGGGCGAGATTATTTACATTCGGCTTCCTACTTTGTAGGTTCAAACAAATTCAACTCTACTTGGTAAAACTGTATCTTTTTTTATTCTCTCGTGAGGCGATAAAATATGCATCATTATCAAGAAATGCAAAATGCAATGGAGTTGCTTGATTCAGTTAGTTTACATTCTCAATTCAAAGCTTCCTTAGTTGATGAATTTCCAACCAAATAATGATTGTGGATTTTCTCTGTCAAATCTATTCAATACGATGGTAAAAATGGGAAAATGTCATAATTATTTGAAATCTAATTAATCAAATTCGGCTCTGAATGTTTGACTCTGTCACAGTAAATCTTACAGGTTAATACAATGAATAATAAGTTCGTGTCCCAACAACCTACATTGAATATTATGAAATGTATTTGAGTCTTAATATATTTTCATTTCCAATATTCTTTCTGAGAATGATTCAAACCCTTAATAGATCTGAGAAAATTAATGAACATTTTTAACTGTAATTGAATGAAAACTTTTCCTCGTGTAATTGATTTCCCAAAATTACTGTTTGGATCCCTTCACTGAGGTTTCGTAAATACAAACAATTTTTCATTAAATAATTACTTTACCATCATTTCTGCTTATGCAAATTGATGTTTTCAGAGATGATGGATACCTTGAGTAAATGATCAAAAGATTGTAACATATAAACTTATTGTCCCAGGCAAATTTAAGGAAAACTACAATAAGAAACCTACAATGATAAAGTCGTTAAATGTTAAATATTTCTTGATTAATATCCCATTATATTTATGAAATAGTGATTCCATTGTCTCCTTTGTTAAGCATATGGCCATATTTATCGGACGCTGATGCTTCATAAAGTAATAAGCAGCGATGCCTCATAGTACCTTACTCTAGGTGTGCCAACATGCTGTAGGTTAATTTTATATAAACGTTCAGTACAGCGATAAGACCAAGCTAAAAATAAAACATTCACGTTAGACAAATAGCACTGAACTGTTGATTTGTCTAAAATACTTCTCACATGAATTGTATTCTAATATTGTAACAAAATAATTTGTTGTTACGATCTGATATATGGCTAGTCCAGTTTTGTAGTAACATTTGTTTTCGGATTGTGGTACGAGAAAATTCTGAAACTGGGTCTGTAATAATTGTGGGGATAATTAAATATTTAGATCACTGCATGAGAAGAAAATTTCAGTGTTGAAAATTAACGTTATTTAGTGGTATCCCGCATTCAACTGTTACATTTTCATTTCATTACAATGTAGAAATCACAGACTTGCTAACAATAATTATTGGAAAATATATAGAATTATCTTTCATTAAATGCACTTAACTACCGACTTTTAAAATAAGATTTCCAACTTCTTTCATACAGTTACGAATCCAAGTATTCAGCTTACTTTGATATGTTCGTTTTTCGTATGCCTAAAATTTCTACATGATTATATTTCATATAACAGAATATTCACAGTATTTACAAGACCATTGAACGTTGCTATACATTGCTGGTCATAATGTGCTTGGCATTATCTTAGCGTTTGAATGATGCTACCCAGCTGGCTAGGAGAGCAGGCCAACATTCCCCCTGATCGAAAGGCTAATCCACCGCTACCCATTTACAGCTGAGTAGCCTGGAACAAACTGAAACTAAGTGATTTGCTCAAGGACACAACGCGCTGCCTGGTCTGAGAGTCGAACTCACTATCAAACAATCGTGAGTGCAACAACCTAACCTCTTCACTCATATGATATGCAAAACAGTTAAACGCAACGAACAGACATAATTGTCGGCGTATCTAACTAAAAGCATAGTGGGGTTTCTTCCGGTTCTTTACATTCAGCATTCAAATTTACCTTTCTTTCTTTGGAGACCATAAAATAAAATATCATTCCCTAAAATTGCTAGCCAGTTCCAAAATTTAAAACAATGACAAAGCAATTTTGATGCAGATAAAACCATCATAAGTTAATCAATATAAAGAAGTTTACAATTTTTACTATTCAAATTTTTGCTGGCCAAGTCTTCAAGTGTTGAGGAAAAGAAAGAGGGGTTAGGGAATTCGAAAATTGAAGTTGTAAATCGAACTGAAGTTTTACGTAAATATTCCATTTCTGAACTTATATTGAACTTTCTATACGGATTTCAATCTCTGGTTTTATATCCTGATTTTTGAAATCAATTACACTCTCTCTTATAATCAATATAACGAGCAAGCTATACTTAATTAAAAATTTCATTAACAGAAACTGAAATCTTTAAATCAATGTCACTATGTATTCAACTTAAAATGTTATAACTTACAACGGTCGGCGTGCAAATATTGTCACTTTGATATGGTAGGGTATGATTTGAGATAATTGGGATATTATTTGCTTAAGGTTGACGCATTGGCTTGACAATATTTTTGTAATATAAGTATATGGAGTGTCTATGGAAATGATAAAGCAGATGACAAAAAGATCTCTCTGATGTTCGCTTTACTTATCAAAGAGAAGTTTATCGGATTCCTATTTGCATATTACCAAACCAAGGTGAAAATTATATCACCCAATTGGTGTTCACGCCTTTTCAGATTTGCTACATGAGGAATTCTTGAATTTTCTTGTCAATGAATATTTGTTTCCTATGAAACTCAGAGACCTCATTCATCAGTTGTTTAATTCACTAATTGATATGGAGTAGCACAGGTATAAATGTAAGCCATATGAGTATAAATGCTTCGCCTCAAATAGAGAGCTATAGCGTGTTAAAATGTTCAGTATGGTCCTTGTAATATCATTTGTGGAAGTGAAAATGGAAAGATGAAATGTGAAGTAAAGCTTGACATTTGAATTCAGTGTATAGAAACGTGAAAGCAAAACGTGGGAATTATTAAGCATGATAATTTATATTTAAAACAGACATGGCACTGTAATTGAAAAGGTCGTTTCGCAACCTTGTTGCTTGAAGTTCAGACTTCCGGTGCGACATCTTCAACTATAGTCCTGAGTTCACTAATAACTAACTTGTGAGTGAATTTGATAGACAGAAATTATGTAAATTATATATATGTGCGTGTGTGTGTGTTTGTGTGTGTGTATGTGTCCGTGTGTATGTCTGTGTCTGTGTGTGTATGTCTGTGCCTGTGTGTGTCTGTGTGTGTATCTGTGTGTATGCGTGTGTTTGTGTGTGTTCGCGCGCGTGTGTCTTTATGTCTGTGTTTTACTCTCCACTATGACAATTTGTTTTCCATTAATGACTTAATTCGACAAAAGTTAAGGATAGAATAAGTACTAGACAAAAAAATTATTAGAGGCGGTGTGTTCGACTACTCCTACAATGCAAGGCTCCAGTATAGACACAGTCCTATTAGTGAAACAAATACAACAAATAAGTAAAGAATAATTCATCAACAATTCTTTTCAATTTTACAGAGGAATCTTCTGAGAAAAAAACCCACACGAAACCCAGGTGAAATTCAAAAATGGAATATTAGCCCTAAATCTTGTTTGATTTTACCAGATGATGGATAGTCCGTCGGTTTATACAAAGAGCAATTTCATGTTAGATTAATATATTAGTGGCTGAGTATTTCACAATTAAATATAACCTATAATACAATTTAAAGCCCAAATCAACATGAAACACTACGTGATAAAGTTGAACTTTTGAATTGCAGGAACTCTCAATCCGACGTCCTCCTACATTGGTTGAGTCTAATAACTTTCATTCAGAAAGTCTGTCACGAAATGAAATTGATGCTACGTTTTCCAGGCTGCAAAGTGAACTTCTAAAACCTTTCGATTATACATGTTACTACACACACACAAACTGCAACCACAAAAATAACGGATACCCGCTAGAGTACCATGCAGTTAGTCACTAAAAGCCTCCTAAGTTTGGTCAACTGGTATGCTCTTTCCAAATTTATTTTATTTTATTCTCCATACACCATGTTATCTCATAATCCTCATCAAATGTAATTAATCCCATACAGCTTTTTACTGCAGCCAATCGCAATGTCTTGTATAACCTTTTTTCACCCATATTTTCCGAAATTATCCTTCATAAAGGCCAGCCTTCAAGAATTCCTCTTGTAGCAAATCTCGGAGGCATGAAAAGGCGTGAACACCAATTGAATGATATAACTGTCACCTTGGTTTGGCACTATGCAAATACGAATCCGATAAACTTCTCTTTGATAAGTTAAGCGAAGATCTTTTTGATGAGTTAAGCGAAGTTCTTTTTGCCATTTGCTTTATCATTTTCATGGACACTTCACAAAAATATCGTCAAGCCAATGCGTCGACCTTAAGCAAATAATATCCCAATTATCTCAAATCATACCCTACCATTATCAAACTAGAGGGGAATGTATTAAACACGGAAGTCCTACCTAACAAAATAACAATAGTGAAACACCTTTTCACATATGTGAGATTGATCAGAGTTAATCATGTACTAAGCGACAACAAAAAATAATAAATATCTAATTACTATTAGCGTAAAAATTCAGAAATATAGATATTTTAAACAACTGAGCTATACATATGTATTACATAGAACATTATATATATATATATATATATTAGTGATACAGTATACGATGTGTTAACAACTGAACTATAGCTGAAGTGCATGTAATTTATATAAAGAAAAACTCAAAAGAGAAAGTTGGAGAAACTTAAGATACTGAAAAACTTCACTTTGTTGACCTGTGGCTGAGATAAATTTAAATGCTAAAGAATTTGCCATAACAAATGAAGCCTTATAATTACACGATATCAGCGGGGAGTGTGAAGCAAGACATTCGCTTCTGGCTACTCGATACTGATATTTGGTTTTACCTCAATCTCACTACATACCCATTGTCTAAAATTGTGTTGTGTCTTTGGGCCTAATATAAAAGAAACCGTATAATTGCTTGGCAGATGTTTCTTAAGCCGTGGTGTTCACCGTAAAGTAACTGCCCAACGATTTGAAAGTGAACAATTTGCCAATTTTTTCAGTGTTAGTAGAAACAAATCTATTTTCACACTGAGGTTAATAATAACGGAAAATATATTTATATAGTGGAATTTATATGAATACACTAGAATCTATATGAATGTACCGCAATTTTGCAATCATTTTACTATGTCAGCATTTACCAGTTGTAACTAAGAAATTAAGTTTTAGATTTTAAAACACTTATCGCTATCAATAGATCCCTAACTACATCCATATAATCACTAATTATATTTTGCAAACTAGGAAGTCTAACATCACGCTGAAGTTAGACTTCAGTTGAGCAGAATCTCTTGCAATTAAATTTACATGTAGTCTTGTTAATTTAGAAGACTCAGCTCCATCATTCCAACACATAATTCAGGAATTCTAACTTTAAACCTCAAAGAAATGACTTAAAATAACGAACACTTCTAGGCTGTATTAGTGTCCTAATCACTAGCTGAAAAACATTAACCAAATTCTAAATCTATTTGAAGTATCGATCTATTTGTAGTCGGAAAGACCGCTACAACGTCGACTACATAAATTCTCAAAGGTGATTAATGCCCATACAACTCAGCTGCTTGTTGACAAATAATCTATTATTACATATTGAAAGTGTAGTGACCCGTTTAATGCTGGAAATGATAAAATCTTAAATATTTGTACTGATTGTAGCTATCTCTTGTTTTGTTGGTTTTATTAATTTGCAATTGGAGTTAACAAGATATCTTTTTGATCTTTAAATGTAATTTATGGTTCATGAAACTCTAGAAATTGTATTGTATTGTCTATTTTTATGCTGATAGTTATATATTTTACTTCTAAATCAATAGCATAGTGGATGATAGGTATTTTGTTACTTTTCTTATATTGTTTATGACACGTGTGAAAGATGTCTAACGTCTTAATTTACTTTACACTTTTGCTGATCTCTCAAGAAACATTGCTGTGTTTTCAAGTTTATAATTTTATACATTTTTAAAATATTTCTATAAAATTCCTGAAAGTGATTTGATATTTTTCTTCTTAATCGGTAAATACTTGCAAACATTTACATTGCTACTGACTGTGAAATTTCCAACTACCAGTATATATAAGGGTGTATATACGCATTCGTTAAATTATCAACGCTAAATGGTCAGTAAAAGTCAGTCATTATTGTTTGTTACTTGTATTCGTACACATAATGCACGGAATACAAAATACCTTAAGAGCCCCGAAACATGAATGATCGAACATATTAGGTCTTCTGTGTCTGACAATCGAAGCATTTCTTAATCTTATTCCCAACAAGTATTCAAAATTGGTGTAATGTTCACTTCTCCCTTTTATGTGTTTCTAAATATTTTCTTTTCTTATATAGGCCCTAGCATGTGCTACGTCTTTAAGGAGTTTACTTTGCAGTAATTTTGTTCTGGGTTCTATCATATTGGATGATACGTTCGGCAAGTGCTTCTGTTGTAGCTTCGAGCCGACTTATATCTAAGATAAATTTGGTAGACGGGAATTCTAGGGAAACCGGAGTTATAATCTACATACATGCATATATATATACATGTGTGTGCGTGTGTGTGTGTGTAAGGAATTAAAGAAACGAGATATTATGCCAGAAACTTCGTTAGCTTACTGTTGCTTCTGCTATAAGAAGCAATATACTCATTGCTGATTATTTGTATATCACGATGAAGCTCTACGATGACGTGCCATTTCATTTTTGAAGTCCATTGTGAGCTATGGAGTGATACAAAAGCACTGAACTATTAGTGCATTGCATCTTATAACAGAAACAACTGTAGGCTAATGAGGTTCATCACGTCATTTATTCAAATTTTTCATTGCTGGTCTGAACTTCCCTGAGGCTTTCTCCTGAAGGTTATGCGTATTGAGTTCTAATATCAGGTTCATAGTAACGCTATGCCTAAGCTAAATGATATGTGTGTATGCATGTATGTATATATATAAATATACATATATATATATTTGTGTATATATATATATATATATATATATATATATATATATATATATATATATATATATATATATATATATATATATATGTGTATATATATATATATATATATATATATATATATATATATATATATATATATATATATATATATATATATTTGTGTATATATATATATATATATATATATATATATATATATATATATATATATATATATATATATATATATACATATATATGTATTTATATATCTTCTAAATTCGTTTAGGTAACGTTATGGGTATGAAAATAAAGCTATTTCATTAAGCCGGCTACCGTTTAATGATACTGACTAACGAGTCAGATTTTCGGGTTGCATTATGGTTATACCAATATAATGTGGGGTAAATATAATGATAACAATTATACCAGGATCGAATTTATAAATATCTAATACATCTCTACGTACCTTTCCACAGATCAGATGATTTTAAAATCAGAGACGGTATCCTTGGGATTAATACAGTATAGTCCGTATTATCCGTGGGTATCATCATTGATCCAGTTCATCAGGTGATACAATTTTATTGGATAAATCATAGAGGGATGTTTATCCCTTCTTTCCAGTATGAAGGCCAATTTATCTAGATTGATCGACTCTGGTGTCAAAATCATATGATATATGGAAACGTACGTAGCGATGAATCACATATTTTATTATTCCATCCTGGTATTATTGTTATCATTATATTGAATGTATGTATGTATATATATATATATATATATATATATATATATATATATATATATATATATATATACACTTACACAAATAGGCACACTCACGTGAACACTCTGATCCCTATATTTACACTGTATGAACTGATCTCATTTTAATATTTCAATCTCAGTATTAAAATTCATTGCTTATATCTACTGACCTTCATGCGTTTGGTCTTATGAAGGCGCTTTGTTCAGATGAAATTTAATCCATGAATATGACGTAAATAATAACTGTACAACTATATATATTCATTCGTGTTCCTGCACGTTCAACGAAATTGTATCTCTTATCATAATTAAATTAGAATTGCTATAGTCTGATACATTATAAGCAACAGATAGAAGTCAAATATTTCCGCAGAAAACATGGTAATATTATTGTTCATATTAAAAGAAATTTATTTAACATGGAGAACTTGCTTGAAGTAGATCTCTTTTGAAATAAGATTCAATACAATATTTGACAACCGGAATGAAAACGAAATACTTTCTCGGTTATTTTCAATCAATATTGCCATATCATGACCGACTATGTACGATTTTCTCATAATAGGACATCCACTATATCTAATATTAAAGATGTATTAGGCAGAATAAGTGGTTTGGGAGCCCCAGGAATAAATATAATGCTGTGTAATTAATGAGTTCCAAAACGCACTGAATCGCCGTTGCCCCAGTGAAATTTTGTCTCCCTGCAGTGTGAAATACATTTGCAAATACAGTAGCAACTGTACTTCCTCAGACTATCCTCATGAAACAAGTTAAACGTAACACAGGTAGTTAATGAAAGACGTGTAAATCTTTTGGTGATAGTACTCCTATAATCTGCGACGGGATTTTATGTCTAATGTTAACTATACTTAGCAATGTTAGCGGATACAATACTAAGAAGAAAGGAATGACCAGTCCATTGTCTGTGAATTCACGTATACCGTTGTTTTGCCTTTCGGTCAGGTACTTTTCCGTATTATTACTAATCTTTTAAATATAGTATATCCACAGTGGAGGCGCAATGGCCCAGTGGTTAGGGCAGCGGACTCGTGGTCATGGGATCGCGGTTTCGATTCCCAGACCGGGCGTTGTGAGTGTTTATTGAGCGAAAACACCTAAAGCTCCACGAGGCTCCGGCAGGTGATGGTGGCAAACCCTGCTGTACTCTTCCACCACAACTTTCTCTCACAATTACTTCCTGTTTCTGTTGTGCTTGTAATTCAAAGGGTGAGCCTTGTCACACTGTGTCACGCTGAATATCCCCGAGAACTACGTTAAAGGTACTCGTGTCTGTGGAGTGCTCAGCCACTTGCACGTTAATTTCACGAGCAGTCTGTTCCGTTGATCGGATCAACTGGAACCCTCGACGTCGTAAGCGACGAAGTGTCATTAACAACAGTATATCCACAAGTACATCATGAATTTTTTTCTGAGGCGGTGAGCTGGTAGAATCGCTAGAAAGCCGGACAAAATGTATAACCGCATTTCGTCTGTCTACATTCTGAGTTCAAATCCCCAAAATTTCAAGCCTTATACCTTTAGTAAAAGCGATTGTATTCGAGCAGTTCCAAGCAGTGCTGTTTTCTGCAAGTGCTCTACCCTTATTGCAGCCCCTGTTTGTTCCATGTACTTCTCAAGATTTTTAATCACTGTTCTCAGTGTTCCGACAACTATTGTTACTACTACCATCTTTTTCAGCGACCACAACTGCTTAACCTCCCAAGCTAACCTCTCATATCTATCGACTATTCTTTCTTCCTTAACGCATACCTTGTTGTCAGCTGATTTTCTGTTTTGTATCTCATGGTCGCACTGAATCATAAAATCACATAGGATCTTTTCAGTATCATTTTCGATGATGCCTTCGGGTTTATGTTCGTACCATAGTTTTGCTCTGACAAGTCCATACTTGTTGCAAATTTTCCAATGGACAATCCTTGCTATATTGTCATAACGTCTCTTTCAGGCCCTTTCTTTCAATATTATACTTTCATTTCTGCGCCCTGTATTTTTGTTCGCTTTTAAGCCCCCCTCCCATTCTTTTTGTTGTCTAATACAGAGATTTCCTTCCAGAGCAAGTCTAACCCTGCCCGGATTCTTCTTTTCCACCATGGTTCTTTTCTTTTGCCATTCCCATTATATTTCTTTTTCTTGACATTAACACTCACGTTTTCTGCTACAACAATACTTGCTGCCTTGATCAAATTATTTGTTTCTGTGGTGATGTTTGTTCTGATTTATTTCAGAATTCCATTCTCATTTTTTTTGTCTCTTGGTTCAGTTTCCATCGATCAACCGTTTCAAGTTTGCAGTTAATGTCGCTATCGTTATCCTGTAGTCTTACCTTTATTCTGTCGTAGATTGCCTTTTGTTTATCTGTCATTGTCTTCTTTTAGATCACCTATATGTCTCATCAAGTAAACTACCACTGCTCCTTTCCTGTGCTATGGGATTACAATTGTTAGTAAGAACTCTATTTTCATTGTTGTCTCTGCTGCTATTTTCCATGACTCGTCTTTTGATAGCTTTGAGCTCTACTTGTTTGAACCAACATTTTTTTCTTATTGCTCTAGCTTGATCACATAATCTTTGTTCCGTGAGTTGAAACAATCCCATTTCTCTCCAATGATCATACATACGCTGTCCACTGGAGTCAGATTTGCTTTCTATTCTGCCTCCTTTGAGAAAATTTAGCACCAACGGAGTACTCGGCTTTGAAATTGACTGACCTTCTCCTCTAGAAATTGCTGCTATTGTGCCTTCCTTACAAACTATAATTATATTAAGGAATTCGGTCGAGATCGCATTTACCCTTCATCTTTTCTTTTGGTTCAAAAAGATGAAAATAATTACCAGATGAACACTAGAGTTGATTCAATATAATTAACCCCAAATCCTAAAGTTGGTAGACTTGTACCAAACTTTATAACCATCATCATATTTCAGAATGATTTACTTTGGTAAGGGCCACATAAAGATATATGACGTTTAAATTTTATATAAGCTGAAATATGAATATATATATATTTACTTTCCTACAAGAAAACACACATACATACATGACACTGAGTGCTTTATAAATATCTGTCTGGATTTATTAATCATTTTTACTTCTTATATATGTGTATATGTGTATAAGTAGGTGTGTATGTGTGTGTGTGTGTGTGTGTGTGTGTGTGTGTGTGTGTGTGTGTGTGTGTGTGTTTCAATATATTATTCTTTTGGTGGGGTTTCAGTGTCAATTCACTTATATGCTTTTATTTTTTGGTTATTGAAAATTACTTACTTTCATTTTTCCCAAAATCTTGGGTATGTAATAGTTGTGATTAACTGCAAGATATTTTGTGAAAATTAAGCGTTACTAACAAAATCGAATACTATGTGCCAGTATTTGTATATGTGTGTGTGTGTGTGAATAACTGACACGAAAACTAGCTGTTTCACAATCGTCAGTTGACGAAGCGCGAGTTACATAGATGAGGCTCTACAGCGAAATGCAAAGAATTTTGTCACTTAATAAGTTAGACAATCAACAATGGTGAGAGCATCATCGATAATAGAGAGTTGGAATGTTTATAACAGCACTAAATTGAATACGATGAACATGAAGATTAGAAAATTGTACTTTAAGAAATGCTATAAAAAGTATGAAAAGTTGACCTACATAAGAAATACTATTTGTAACAATTATTTTCGAAGTAATATAATTCTAACAACAAAACAATAATAAAATTTTACACGTAAGTATGATTAGAATTAAGACAGCAAGAAAGCTTCAGGCTGCAATAACTTTACTATAAAATTTTTAACTTGTTGTCAATGAAAACGATATATCTAACTGAGCGACGAAAATTATATAATGAAAGAGTTTTCTACAAAACATAACATACAAAACATGTATTTTCATTATATAATGGTGGAGTGAAGACGCTCCATGGTTGATATTTCACTTATGTTTTAACAATGCACTGCTGATAAAATATTGATTAAACACTTCTAAAATTATGTAATAGAATGAATTGTTCACGCTATTGTCCTTGTTAATAATTATATAAAAGTGTGTGTGCGTGTGTGTGTGTGTGTGTGTGTGTGTGTAGGGCACCGAGCTGTCAGAATCATGCTTAGAGGTTTTTCATCCGTCTTTACGTTCATAGTTCAAATCCACCGAGATCGACTGTATTTCATCCCTCTGGGAGTCGGTAGATTAATTGCAAGTCGAGTACTAGGGTCGAGTACTTATCCATCCCCCCAACTTGCTGGCCTTGTGCCAAAATTTGAAACCAATAATTATATGTGTCTATGTTTGTATGGATGGGTATGTATGTATGTGTGTGTGCGTGAGAGAGAGAGAAAGAGATTGTGTGTGTGTGGGGGGGGTCTTCTTATGACGATATGTAGCATGAAGAATTGGAAAGTTGCGTATTACTATTTCTGCAACAGAAATGTAGTTGAATATCTGCTAATATAATGATGGATAGAAGATCGAGTTTTTATATAACACCTCTTCAAAGTAGCGAATACTGAACCTGTATCTTTAGGGTGCAGAAGAGAATTGATAATTGCCAGTTGTCTAATTAACGTCACCACTGATTATAATTTGTTGTCATATTAAATACCAGAGTATCAGTTTCCCGTGGCAGAACACAGGGGAGTTATTTGTAGGGAAAGCATATGTGCGTTTAAATCTATTACAGCATATTACTAATGCTAATTATAGTCACCCCAGAACGTTTAGGAGAAGAAATATGAATGTTGACCCCGGAAGAATTGGATGTCAAACCATGGATGAACGAAAGAGAATAATATATTAAATAATTTAATATATCGTGCAGATTGCTATATTGATTTCATTGGACTACAGTGATAACGCATTTTGTAGAGAGTGGAATATAATCTCCGAGCATCGAACAATATATATATATAACATTTTGTTATATATATATATATATGTATATATATATATATATATATATATATATGAGATAGATAGATAGATAGAAATTATTGATTATTAATTATAATAATTCTTTTGGTATGAGAGAAAATTCTGGACTTGTTTATGCATTAAAAGTTCTCATCAGCGAAGATGGTTTAGCAATTTTATCGTTTGCTCAGCCAGAATTATCTTTGAAAGTTGATAGGAATAGTGATTGCATGAATAGTGATTGCATGAATAGTGATTGCATGAATAGTGATCTACATTTTCCGTTATCTCCTATACTCATAAAATATGGCGGATTTTTGCAAGCACGACAGACCATTGCGAACATTCGTTATAACAAAACTGAATGCACGGCTGTCGAGATGAAGCCATGATTATGATCCTTTCCCTCTCTCTTCACCTCTCTCTTTATAATGAATGCATATGCGCTAACACACACCCACACACACACACACACACACACACACACACACACACACACACACACACACATGTATATATGTATGTTAGTATTTATGTATATACATAAGGATGGAAAGAACAACATGCTTCGAGATTTCTTGATGTGAACTTATGTTAAGATCATCTAGTACTCTACAACATATTCTTTCTCACCAAAGGCAATTTGGGACATTGGAAAGTGACTTCTACTATAAGCCGTACACACTCTACGGGTGGCGACATGATTTACAAATATTCTTCCATTTGACGCCCTAGTATGGACATAGTCACAGATTGAAACAAGTACAAGTGTATATATGTATATATTTGTATATATATATATATATATATATATATATATATATATATATATATATATATATATATATATATATATATATATATATATATATATATATATATATATAATACGAAATGGGACAAGAACGCAAAACATCCAGACAGTTAGGTGATACAAAAAAATGGACAACAAAACATTCAGATAGACGATGCAAAGAAAATAAGCACGGGTCATTCGGAGTTTACTATCCTCAGTAGTCGAGTTCCAATCTGGCCAGCTCCAAGGAAAAACTAAGATAAGAGCATTAGATTCCTTGAAAGAAAGCAGCGAATGTATACGAAAGCAAGGACGAAAAAAAGGAAGAATGTTACACAAATACAAATAACATAACATAAACACAGATGTCTTTCGACTAAGGACGAGTTACATTAAGCTGGCATGTGTGGAAGTAAAGCCCTAGGGAGGGACACAAGATTTGACAGGCAGAGGGAGGAATATAGATGTTGCACGGATGGTAGTCGAACAAAGAAAGAAAGGTCAGGCTTGGCCGAACTCTGGTCACGTGGGGAGAGAAGAGAGAGGTAGAGGCAGATGGATAGAAGAAATAAGGAAGGAGTGAGAACAAAATGACAGGGACACAGTGAAGTGAAAAGAAGAGGGAAAGTGAGCATGAAGAGAAGGCCGGAAATGTGAGAGAGGGGGGGACGAAAGAACGAAGAGTGGAATGAACGAAGTAAGCGAGAAAGGGGTGATAGAAAGAAGGAAAGAATGAAAGAATAGAGAGAATAGAGTCGGACAAGATTTAGATAAATATACACTTACATATAAGAGACCAAAGTGTACGTACGCCGCTATATTTTTTATGTATAACAAAACACATATACATGTGTGTCTGTATTTTTATATGTATGTATGTATATGTATATGTATATATGACTATATTTATATATATATATATATATATATATATATATATATATATATATATATATATGTATGTATATATCGTGGAGCGCGAAACACAACCATGTTTAAGGAACCTTAATTCCATTGTATGCACGGAGTTTCAAATAGTATTTTAAATAAAATATATCAAAATTAGGGTTATGTCACCCTCCGTACCCATCGCATACATCTCACACAATTAAGCACCCTAATTTTCTATATTAATCATATAATCTCTAACATATATATATACTAAGTTGCCTTTGGATATGGAACATTTGATCATATTTCACTGTAGAAACCTTGTTTAAAACATCTGATGAAAAAAGATAGCAAAAACCTTGAGATATAAAACAATTGATAGGTAGGTACCCCTCCAACATGGTAAAATTACAACTTAATAATATGTGTTAAATTATTTCTTTTTAGAAAATATATGCATTTGTTAAATGATTTTCTTTTGTTTTTCAGATTATTTCAGATCTAAATAGTATTATAATGTTACAAAAATACTTACATAAATTTAAGCTGTAATAATTTAAGTATATAATATTATATAATAGCAACTAAGAGTAAAAGCCGTAATTCAGCATTTGGAATTCCTGCAGAATTTCCTACAGCAATGACCCCATCAAAGACTGATACATTCCTGCACCGTTTATGCATAAGAAAACGTGAAGAGCAGATATCAAAAATTTCCCCCACTGCAAAAGAAAACTACCGGATGGTTGCTGCAGATGTGCAAATAATATGGGACAAATTTTCTTTTCCTTATATTGGGTTTGAGTGAATAGCTCTAAAAATTGAGAGAACAAAATAACTATCAAGCAAAGAGAAAATAGTTTTGATAAGAAATTAAAAGTGCTCAATGAAATGTTTGATATAGGCACCGGCACGTGATATGACAATCAAATAAAATGATCTGACTGTGGGTGTGACATAAGAATTCCAATAATGGAAAGAGAATCATTTGTTGGACAGAAAAAAAAAACACTTAATTAGTTAGGACCTGTATATAGAGAAATCACTTCAGGTAGAAAAAGAACTGCAGAAAGAGCCGCTTAGGCATGGATGCTGCTACAACTAGTTATCAGTTCAATGAGAAAAAAAAAGTGTTGGAAAAAACAATATTATAAAAATGAAAACAAAAAATACAAAGCTCGAGTTCATCAGCTTTGATAGCAGAAAGGATGAAACTAAAACAGAAAGATTGATGGAAAGTAAATAGCACTATCTTATTGTGAAAGAGCCCGGTGATGGGCATTTAGATGACGTTTCCCCATATAATGGAGCAGCTCGCTACATTGCAGAAAAAAATTATTACTTTTATAATCTATTCTGACAGTCAAGAAAGTTTAAAGGCTGCATTGTGATGGCACTCCAGTAAACACTGGTCAAATGGGAGGGGTAAGTAAAATAATTGAATTATAGTTAGATAAACCACTTCAGTGGTTGAATGCCTGCTACATACAAATGAGCTTCCATTTCGACACGTATTTGAATCCATAGATGGAAAAACAACAGGCCGACGAACATCAAAAGGCTTAATTGACAATAAAATTAAAGAAGATGTAACAAACTTAAAGATAATCATATTTTCTCCAGCAAAAACTAAAGCGAAAGGAATTGCCATTAGAAGTTGTTGATACTTTAAGTTCAGATCAAAAATATGTCTATGAAATGTGCCTCAGTATTGAGACTGGGTTTGTTTCTGAGCAGTTATCAGCAAGATCACCTGGTAAAACCCATCATGCAAGGTGGTTAACACGTGCAAACAGAATTCTTGACTTATATGTATCGGTAAAAAATTCCCAAAAGTATATTATGGATTTTGTTAAGATCATAACGCAAGTTTATGCTCCAAGCTGGTTCTGGATTAAATCTCACCCAAAGTTACACGAAGGATCAAGCAATTTCTGGTATATGGCACATCTAATGCAAGATATGAACCAAGATCATAAAGAAGTTATGGGGAAATCGTTAAAAGCTAATTAGTATTTTGCTCATCCAGAGAATATTTTACTGACTATGCCGAATGATGGAAGAAGACAAATTAGGGATGTAGCAATTCAGCGAACTATTAAAGCAAAAAGTTTTCCTCGAATTCCCCATCTAGAATTAAGAAATTTCAAACAGCCAAGCAAAATTGATTTTGAAGCACAGGATTATGTTGATTTGATTAACTGAAAAAATGAAGTTATAACATCCCCTCTAGTTTTATGGAGCATTACAAATGTTGATCTTCTGAAAGCTCGTTCAGAATCATTAATAGCAATACCTCTTTCCTGTCATAGCCAAGGTGTCGCGCATGCTATCAATTTAGTGACAAAAGTTTCTGAAGTCAGCATAGGCTACGAAAATAGGCACAATTCATATTAAATGTACAGAAATCACGACAAAGTTTACCTCACTTTCACTGGAAAAGACAATGATCATTTAATTAAATAGTAAATATTATTAATGCTTATTTTATGGTGTTCTGTTCATGTAGTTCGTTTGAGATTCGTGCATAGTTTTTTTTTTATTGCATATAATAGTCATTAAGTATTTACGATTATTTTTACGTTGAAAGAGTTTATTCTTAATATGGTGTATGGGTGTATATATATTGATATATATATAGATAGATATAGATATAGATATATATGGGTGTATAGGTGTATATATATATTGATAGAGAATTAAATTCGGAATTTTGTCGAAGTCGAGGCAGTTCCTTCTGATGACACAACAGAAATTGTGGAAACTGACTGTAGCATAAGAAATTCTTGAACAGTGTTTTCGGACAATTACTGCCCCTGTCAATATATACGTATACAATTATGTGCTTTGACTACAGTAGTACAGCATTTTAGTTCTTATTTCTAGCAATGTAGGTGTTTCTAACACCCTAGTCACATTTAGTGATGATTATAGCTTTCCTTTATGGTGAAAGACTGCAAACCAAACTGCTGTCTACATTAATTCTACGTGTGTGTGTGTGTATGCACGTATATATGTATTCCATCATGTTACACTTTTAATTCCGACACATTTTTAACTCTCCCCGTTTTTCTCTAACTCATTAGGCTCGAAATGTCAAAGACGTTTCCATTCTCCCTGAGCGTCAAGCTAATATATCTGCTTGTTGTCCCTCACTTGTTCTTGTCTTTTGTTTTCTGTACATTGTAACAATAAATAAATCGATAGATAAATTGATAGATAGACAGCAGACAGACATATATATAAATGTGCATATTTATTCAGTGAGTAATGACAAAAAGAGACAGAGAGAGTGTCAGAGAGAGAGAGAGAGAGAGAGAGAGAGAGAGAGAGAGAGAGAGAGAGAGAGAGAGAGAGAAAGAAAGAAAGAAAGAAATTGTGAAAGAGCGGAAAAGGAGATGAACCTGAGGTCGCGTTCAAATATAATTTTATATTCATATTTACAGAATTCATATTGAACTGACTGTAAAATAGAATTCTACTTATTATAGACAACCTGGCTCATTTTGATTCTGACATTTCCAAGTAGTAATCACGAAATATTTCTGAAAACACCTTGTACTGTATGCATTATCATACGAAACAAAATCACTATTTGAAGGTTGAAGCACCAATAATTTTGCTTATCTTATAGATGTGTATCATTAAGACACTCGACATTAGAAATATTAAAATGCCAATGTTGTTTACGAAGAGATGTTAAGTTCAGAGATATTAAGAGTACATAAAAGTTTGCGTAAACAT
>NC_142931.1:61760161-61782661 GCF_046866305.1 Octopus bimaculoides | reverse complement strand
TCTGTCTATCAGCCCCTTCACCCTTATTCGTTCATTCCACTGTTCGTTCCTTCGTTTACCCTCGCTCACATTCCCTTGACCTTTCTTCTTTCTCTTCCCTTTTCACTTCACTGTGTCCCTGTCATTTTTCTCGACCTTCCCTAATTCTTTTGTCTCTCTGTTTCTACCTCCCTCTCTTCTCTTCCCACATGACCGGCGTTCGGCCAAGCGTGATCTTTCTTTCTTGGCCGGCCGTTGTGCGTGTAACATCGTTATTCCTCACTGTGCCTGTGAAATCTTGTATTCCTGCCGTAAAGTCTTATTCCCACACATGTCAGCTTAATTTAATTCGTCCTTAGTCGAAAGACCTCTGTTGTTATGTCCTGTTTAATTATTTTTATTGTATTTGTGTAACATTGTTCGCTTTTTTCCATCCTTGTTTTTGTAAACATTCGCTGCTTTCTTCCAAGGAATCTAATGCTTTTAGCTTAGTTTTTTCTTGGGACTGGCCGGATTGGAGCAATATCGAGAATAACCAGCCGAAATTGCATGTTTACTATGGACTCCTGCTAACGGATGTGTAACAATATACAGCAACCAACTTGAGTTAGCTGAAGAATACCTATACATAAGTGGCCCAACGAAATTCTTTTATCATAACTTTCAGAGAAATAGGCATTTTATAATAAAATTTTCTACAAATACACTTTGGATGGTGAAGTGTCTGGATATGTTAACATTTGTTTTGATTACATATTCTTCGAAAACAAAATGTAATAATTTTCAGTATGCTTGTGTGCTATTCTTCTAAGTTTTATTTGCGTATTTAATTCTGATGTAGCCGTAATCTAAACTATCGAAAGTATCATTTAAAATACCTACTTTTCTGAAAGTTATCAGGAAACAAAACAGATCCGTGTAAAGTTTCTGAATCTGCCCACCCAACGAATACATATTTTTACAAGTGGTTCAGACGTAATTTAAATCTACACAACCTGAAACATATTTGTAGAAAACTTCATTTAAAACTATCAAGTTTTCTGGAAGTTATTACGAAACAAAATAGTTGGGGCACGTTTGTGTTTGTATGAAATATCAACCAGATATAGCTGAAGCACACCTACACATATGTGCCCTAACGAATGTCTTTCCCTATAACTTTCAGAAACTTGGATATCTTTAATGAAATTTTCTACAAATATGCTTCAGATTAGGATTATATTGGAATTTGTTGTGATGATATATTTTTGGAATGAAATAACATAACTGTGAGTACGAATGTGTGCTATCCCACCAAATGTTGTACCCGTATCAAACTATGATATAATCGTAACATAAGCACTCTCAAAGATATTTGTCGAAATCTTTATTTAATAATATCTACTTTTCTATAAGGTAAGAAATCCGATCCATGTAAATTGTCGGAATCTCCTCTCTCACCTCTCTGAATACATTTTTTTCACAACAAATTCAGATGTAATTGGAATGTACTCTCTGTGAAGCATATTTGTAGAAAATATCATTGAAAAATATCCATTTCTGTGGAAGTTACGACAAAATAAATGCGGTGTGGCGTTTTTGTTTATAAATGCCCATTTCATTAACATAAGTAATACTAAAATTCCATTACTATTATATATCAGCATATCAGCTTACTTCGCTTGACTCTCATTTTATATGTAACAATATTTAATAATAATAACTGCATATTATATATAAACAAAGAATAAACCTCTTTCACGCGGTTTGCATCAAAAGAGTGACAATAATGCGAATGAGATGGGCTCAACTTTTGACGACACATAAACATAAATAAGATCATTGTATTTATGATGATATTATGTTTACTAACGCAAAATAACTGTATCAAAAATGCATCGTAGCGTGTATATATATTTATGTCTATATTAAAATTTATCGGTAGTATTTAGGTAGTAATTTTTCATTCCTTTGTAAATGTACGTTCTTTCAGCATAATTGCATTTCAACTCATAGCTCTACTTCACGTTTTCCGTTACTGATGTTAGAGCTCCATTCATGTCGCATGTCATGCCAGCATTCTTTCCACGTGCATGCCATATGTATATTTGCGAATATATGATACAATGAGAGTAAATCAATGTAAAACATGGTATCTTAAAGTAGTACTCCCCCCACCCCTCACAAACACACACGCTGAAGGAATATATCGTTTATGTTAATGAAAATATTGATTCCTACAAATAATTGACGATCGCTGTCACTTATACTTCTAATGAATCTTTGAATATTTACATAAAAAAGTATAATAGATTTTTTTAGACATCAAAATCCTTTTTAACAATATCCAACCCCTTTTCCTCCCGGAAGATAATACCAGGTACACGTACAACATAAGAATCCACTTAAAAACTTTCTGAAAGAATGTTAGTTATGTGTATTTTGCTTTTGTCAAAATGTTTGACTTGGTTAACTATGAAATTATACATTATGAGCTGAAACATAACACGAGAGCTGAGCAAATGGGTCTCCGATTACCTCATAGATTAAAATCCCCTTTACAATAGCCATACATTGCCCTATTAGAATCATTCATGTTTAGAAAGGTGCGTGTGTCAGCTTGTATCTCCATTTATGAAAGTATACATTCAGCTACCCTCAACATTTATGTAGAAAACACAAAGCGGTGCTGGAAAACCAAGAAAAACGAAAACATTGAAGACTGTCACGCCTCGTGATTTCATGATCTAAAAAAAAACTTTTCAGTGGGATTGACTTGAATAAGAAAATAATTCACACAATATTTGTGAAACTTAACCAAATATTCCCTTTAGATATTAAAAACGTACTTGGAGGCATTAGTTTTAAACAAATTGGATCCGACATCAACAAGCGTTCTGAAATAATTCGCTGATGTTTCTTCCCAAAATGCTATATAACCTATTTCTAAAGAAACAGAACCTTGGACATACGACAAAATTGCTCAAAAGACATAGAATATTCGGGTTTATATTGACTTCAACTCTATTGCGGGTATAAACCTAGTGTGTGGTAGTCTACTTCTGAAGTTTTGTATAACGGCGTTATTCTTCTGCAATAATGAAATCAATAGGAGAAATTTCTCTTCGTAGACTAAAGTTCTTTAGATTCCTTCCAAGAACGCATGGCTGAATGTTTTTAAAACCACAAGAATATCTTTTTTCATTTTTTTCATTTTTTTTTTTCAACTGCAATAGTATCTATTCTTTGCCATGAATAACCGATCTTCCTTAATCACCATTATTCGATTAAAATTGAAGTATGATCAACTTGTTTTTCCTGCATCGCTACTTTGCATCATTTCTGTCGCTAGCATCGTAAACCACATTAGATATAATTATATGTCATCCCAATGAAATAGTTTATTATATTTTTACGAACAAAAAGATGCCTAATTTTCAGAGCTGAAATATATACAATGAAGGAGGTGAGATAGTCAAGCTGTATTATTCTGACTGAGTATGTATACATGTGTATATGTGTGTTGTGTGTGGGGGTGTGTGTTTGGGTGGGTGTGGGTGTGTATGTGTGTGTGTGTGTCTGTGTGTGTGTGTGTGAGAGTGTGTGTGTGCGTGTGTGTGTGTGTGTGTTTCTACTTGTTTCAATCTTTAGGCCACGACTGAGGAATGGCCTTGAAGAATTTTTAGTAGAAAGAATCGATCCCCGTACTATTTTAAACCTTCCATTTATTCTGCCCTTCTCTCTTTTTTACAGAACCGCTAAGTTACAACGAGGTAGACAAACCAAATTCAGACAGGAAGACATAAACACAGATATATATATATATATATATATATATATATATATATATATATATATATACATATATATATATATATATATATATATATATATATATATATATATATATATATGTATACGACGAGTTTCCTTCAGTTTTCCTCTACCAAATACACTCACAAGGCTTTGGTGGACCCGTGGCTGTAGCAGAAAATACTTGTCCAAAGTGCCGTGCAGTGGGACTGGACCTGGAATCATGTGGTTGAAAAGAATCTTCTTACCATGTATACATATATACGTATATATAAGTTATGTGTCTCTGTGTGTGTATATTTATATAGTACTTGATAAAAAGAAAGGCACAAACCCGTGTATACTTACTGACGTGCTTTTGTAATAACATTTATATTGGTTTCAAATGTTGGGGAGGGACTAAATGGATTATATTGACCCAGTGCTTAACTGGTACTTGATTTATCGACCACAGAAGGATAAAGTTTAAGTCAACCTCGGAGGAATCTGAACTCAGAAACAATTCTACCACCTCACTACCGTAAAAATACCATTTATATTCATAATAATTTTGCTTTGATTTCCTACTCTACACAGCGCTAGTAAGCTAAAATAAGATTATTTATATTGATCTTGGAGAACTGGATTATGTGTGATTCTTGGCATTGGCAGTATCTTTAGCACAACGGGCAAAATGATTGGCAGCATTTCGCCTGTCTTTACGTTCTGAGTTCAAGTTAAGTACCAGTTGAGCACTTGGGTCGATGTAATCAACTAGTCCCCTACCCCAAAGTTTCAAGTATTGTGCATATAGAAGAAAGGATTATTTAATATGATATTTAATGTGCTACTTGAAACCGTAACAATGGCGTTACATGTACATTATGTTTGCTAAAATTCAATAACAAAGTGACAAAATTTTATAAATACCAATTTGTCTAATAGTAATACTGTAAACAAATGGATTACATTAAAAACAAGTGGGATAGATTTTTTTGTTTTTGCACTGGAGTTTGAACGACGAAACTAGAACCATTTTTGATACTAGAAACATTGGATTGGCTTAAATATTGGATGCAAAAATGGCAGCCCAAAAGTGAAAAGAATTGTTTTCGAATATAAAATGTCTAAATTATAGAACAGAAAGTATCTTTTGTCAGAAGAGGGTTTTGTCATTTGATATGATATACATTTATAGAAATGTAATAGAGAGCAATAATTGTGAAGAATACAGGAAAGAGTAAGAAAAATAGCAAAGTATAACCGAGGAATTTTTGAAAAGGTGAAAACGCAAAAATAGGCCAACAATCAAAGAGAAAGGATAATCGACTGGAACCCTGGCAAGTTTTGAGAAACGAGAAATAAAAGTGTTAATGATGGAAACGGAAAATAATTAGATGATCAAAGACAGCACTAATAAATTTGGAAACCTGCGGTGAGAGTAGCAAGTTAAGAAGTAGACTGACAGAGAAAAATATATCGATAGATTTATTACACGTATTTTCGCTGTTATAGAAGCAGACAGTCCATGTGACTTCTACCTTTTAAAGACTGTTGAAGTCTCTCAGTGATGGAGCTTATTATGATAAGTAATTGATTTGTTTGCCTTCAACATCAAAAAGCATTTAATTCCGCATGGGTACCTTGGGGAAAAATAACAAATCTTATTAATTTCTAATCATTATATTTAATAAGAAAGAAAGAAAAAAAGAAAGAAAGAAAGAAAGAAAGAAAGGAAGGAAGAAAGAAAGCAAAGTACCGTAGGAAATTTAGGATGTAAAAAAGGTGCAAAGAGATAGTCTTTTCTACAGCTAATTCTGAATTAATTTCAGACTGTTTCCATGCAAATTTCCCCAACACCCTCACACATACATGATGCAAGGAGCAATTCTTGATCTCTTCAACCAACTGACCAGAGATATTTTAAATAGTTACCCGTTATTTATTTTCATATTTTGCTGATACAATCACTGAGCTTTTAAATTTGTATTACCAATAACATACGTTCTAAGACAAACATTTCCAGAACATGACTTTCGGTCCGTTCTTCTAGAAATATGAGTACATCAAAATCATGAAAAAGTTCATGCTGTAACGATATATGTACGCATTCGTGCCTGTGATTTTGTAGGCATGTATATAGGTGAATATATATATATATGTAAAAGGTTGAAGAGGAACACATGAGTGGTTATATATAGAAAAAAGACAAAGTAGAAAATGCTAAAATATATTTTATAAAGAACATTACAGAATCGGTTTCTATCTTTGAGATCTTTTCAACAGTAAATATGAATGATAGATTTTTGAAAAATTATTGAAAAATTAAATTTTGGTAAATTTAAAAGAAAAGTCTTTTTAAAGACATATTTGTATAGTATTCAAGTAACAGCGGCATTTTTCTTGTTTCTGCCTGTCTCTGTTTCACTTGATAACTCTTGTGGGTTCGAAGAAGGAGTGCTATGATAGTAGAAGTGTGAATTGGTTGGGTGTCCTGACGTTGACCTGTTGATGGTCGTAGTGATCTGTATTGTTTATAATGTTTGCGTAGGTGTTATTCTAAACAGCAGTAGTAGTAATAAAGTACGGGAGGAGGTGGTGGAAAGGAAGAAGAAGATGACGGAGAAGATGGGGGATGGGAGAAGGAGAGAAATAGTAATAATAAAATGCAGGATAGAGTGATAGTAACTAGTCGAGTGAGTAGTGATTGGGGTTGTTCTTTTATATTCTTTTATTTTTTTTATAATTCCTTGCCTATTTATTTGGGGTTTATCATTTTTAATATTTGTGTGTGTGTGTTTTAATCTAAGGTCGTGGTGAATATGTCATTCGTTGTAGATGCGTTCAGAAGGGGGTCTGTATTTTGTGATGAAGAGAGATTCTTTACTCATTCCTTGGCTGTAGGATGTATCGTCTCTAAATTGGTAGAGAGGAAAGATTCTGAAACTAGGATGTTTATTATTGGAATATTGATGGGATCTATTTTAAAACGGGATCCACAGTTTTCATTAATGTTTTACGTAGTGTTTTTGGTACCAAAAGACTTTCAAACTTCGTATACTTATCTATTTTGTGTTATAGAACAGAAAAATATTTTTGTATTCGAATTTATTTCATGTAAAAAATTGTCTTATTTCGATAATTTCAACCAATCACTGACAAGTATTCAGTTGTTTACATTTACTCCTTTGGCTGATTAAGCGGTGTAAAGCGTATTTATTATCCATAGTTTCTTTTTATTTGCTTTTTTCATTTTAAATTTGCTTTTTTCATTTTCTTTTTTTTTCTTCGTTTTATTTGCTTTTTTCTTTTTAAATTTGCTGTTTTACCCTAGCCCTAACCCTAACCCTAACCGTAAGGTTAGGGTTAGGGTTAGCCTATAATAGAAAGGTTTATTAGATACTGTCAATATGCTTCAGCCATTTTTTGACAAGGAAATAATAATTTTATCACCGATAGAATTGTTTCAGAATCGTTTGTTTATGTAGTCGGCACTTAATGTATATCGGCTGAATGGACGTCAGTGATTGGTTGAAATTACAGAAATACGACAACTTTAACATGGAATAACTTAGGGATTTCTTTTTTTTTAAAGAAGACTAAGAGAAAAAGATGTTTTATATGACACATTCTACCAGTGTTCCAAGTTTCAAAGTGTTTCGTTAAGAAAATACTGTGGCCCCCGTTTTAAAATAGATCCTATCGATGTGTTGGCTGAATGCTGTTTTGGGGAATTTTTATTTGAGATTTGTGCAAAGCCATCCGTTGACGCAGGCTATTTTTCGTTTGGCCTATATACTGCTCTTGATACCCAGAGCAGGTCAATGCGTATATCAGGTTCTCCGAAGTACATGTGAAGTTGCTCTTCACTTTGAAATTTTGTCACTGTCTGAAGGAGTACTCTGATCCCTCAATTAGATTGATGCAGATTCCGCAGTTGCGTCTACCGCATTTTTTTTACTGACGGCTTCAGTGTTTTTGATGACGGTATTCGGGCTTGTTTTAGGAGACTGTTCATAGATTTGGGCTGTCTCTTGCTTTTTATAATGGTGTGTGTTTGGAGGATTAAGTGCATTCTGTGGTCCTTTTTTTGCAGGGGAATGTTTTGAAGTATGGGGTCGAAGGTTTCGTTGTTAAGAGGGTTGTATGTGGAAATGTATGGTAGGGCTTTTGGTTGTAAGACCTTCTTTAATTTGGGATGTCTGAGTTTGTGGATGCTGAGTTGAAGGGCTCGTTTAAAGCATGTGTCAATTAGTGTAGATGGGTAGTTCCTGGTGGTGAGAGTATCCTTTAGTTCATATAGTCGAGTGTCCCTGGTGGTTGCATTAGAAATTATAGTACATATCCTTTTTGCTAGGTTGAAGGGGATGTTCATTCTGGTGTGTCTGGGGTGGCATGAGTTGAACGGTAGATATTGCTTTGAGTCCGTGGGTTTATAGTATATGTCTGTTTCTATTACGTTGTTAGATTTCTTAATAAGGATGTCGAGGAAGCTAAGTTGTTGGTGGCTATATTCCATCGTGAATTGAACGTTTACGTCAGTCCATTTATAAGTGCTTGAAATTCTTTAAGTCTTTCTATATTCTCATGCCACAGAATGAAACAGATAGATAGATAGATAGATAGATAGATAGATAGATAGATAGATACACACACACACACACACACCCCCCCCCCCAAAAATACAGACAGACCGATTGATAATTAAATAAACACACGTACATGTATACAGAGACGGAGAGACAGACTAGGCAGTGATGTGTGTATTCAATAGATTAAGTCTATTTTTATTTGTGTTTCCATGCTTATGTATGTGTGTATGAAATGCTTTGATTGGCACCGGTCGAGAGAGTGCACCTGTTTTTCATGTTTCCTTCTTTATGACTTGTTTACTTACATTACCATCCAGCTTGATCTAAGCAGGAACAATGCTTCTTCATAAATTCTTTCGTATGAGACACAACAGCACAGTCATCTGTTAACCAATACATGTACAGTGACGCACTTCAAATAGACATGGTAACTGGTAATTTCTGATTACGTGTCAGAGAATAAGTGATCTCGGATAATTATGAATATGTGGTGTGTGTTTGAATGTGTCTGCTAATGTCTATGCTCTTATAGTTTTATCACTTCCCTGTACACAATAGATATGCACACACATACATACATAAATGCATATATATGTGTGTGTGTGTGTGTGAGTGTGTATAATATTCG
The DNA here is from genome assembly GCF_046866305.1 of Octopus bimaculoides. Lineage (NCBI taxonomy): Eukaryota > Metazoa > Mollusca > Cephalopoda > Octopoda > Octopodidae > Octopus > Octopus bimaculoides. The sequence goes on along the minus strand of NC_142931.1, from coordinate 61,773,691 downwards.
ACAATTTCTAGATTGTTTATGTTACTGCTGTTGGATTGGATTTCTTTCAAAAATTTCTTGCATTCAGACATATTCACATTCTTTCATCATTTCACTTTGTTGCTTTGTTAAAGTATTTTACTTAATCTCTGTGCTTTTTTTCATAATTTTTGGCTCTCCTTGAGATTGCATTTCTTCTAATATTTGTTTTCTCATTCAAATGTTTGAATTTTGTTTTCATTTTTCTAATCATTTATCACTCTCTTACTATATGTCTCTTACTTTTCTTTCAAACAGTTTTTTTCTATACGTGTGAATTTATTTGCGATCTCAAGGATGTGTCAAATGTCTTTTTTAGTACCACGACTGTATCTACGTTAAGTGGTGGATTACTGATCTCACTTTTATACTACTCGCTGTCTTTGAAATATTTCCTAATATCTTGTGTATTTAATTGTGGTTTATAGAGAGATTTCGATGAAGATCTGTTAGGGAATAAAGTCATGCAGCTCAATGCTTGTGTCGTTCGGATGCGACCTCATACTGTTCGAGAGTGTCAGAAAAGAATCCCCGGAGTTACTTTTCATTTTTAGATCCTAGTGGTTTGAAATCTACTGGAAGATCAATGAGATGTTGTTGATAATAGTCTTATTTGAAACTAAACTTTCAAAAATTACTCGTATTTTTGTATATGCTTATATATTAAACATGTTCTGTAGGTTTGTTGTATGCCTATTTTGGATTACATATTTTATCCATTTTCGTGCTTTTCTCTGCATGAATTTGGAGATGTTTACTAAATTATTTAAATACATAATCGTTCCCGTGTCTCCGAATGTTGGCTTTTTCTTTGGTTGTAAGAGTATCGAAGGGGTATAGTAAGCCCATAACAAGACAATTTTGCCGCACTATTTCATTTCATTTGCCACATACATAACTACAAGCTGCAATTAATGGCTTAAATTGGTAACAGCGGTGAAATTTCCCACATACACATGAAGTAAAAATATGCTGAACTTCTAGAAATTATTGCAATATGTTTCCTGTATTAAGAACTGCTTGTTCCCTTTACAATATGTTCAGTACGTTAGTACTTAAGGAGTCTTAACCATTTCTTTTACATCACACTATTTGATTTTTCTTCCTTTTCATGACAACAATGAAATTTAGTTGTTCTTTTCAAAATGTTCCTTGCTATTTTTTCTACGTTCTATGTGATTTGTCGGCATAAGATTAAAGATTCTCTGAATACATATAATTCTGGAACAAATTGGATTGCTTTTGCCATTACGTTCGTTGGTAAGCTAGGTTTTATGTTATTAGTATTGATGTTTTAGCCTCAGGTAAGCTCTGATTGAGAAGACTTATTATCAAAACGTTGACTAGTCCGTTGTTTTCTTTTTTATGTATTTTATATATCTTATCAAAGATTTAGCATTGTCCTTGACTGTCACTATCATATACAAAACAGATTGACTCTCTATTGTATCTGAGTTGTTAATTATATTCACCTTTGTTGAAGCACGTTCATGTTTGCGCCTTTACAATATCCCTTTTTATTGTATTTTTGTGTGTTTTCAGCTTTGATGTTTTTTGTAGATCAGTAATCTTAGTGCACTAAGTTTTAATTTTATAGTATTTTGTTTCTTCTCTTCCCGTGTAGGATCTAATTGCATAATATACGTTCTTAACGGACTTATTTTTTATGTGTGATTTGTGTCAATGACTTGCGCTTTTTTATGTTTTGTTTTGATTTCTTCTGTTTGCACTTTAAAAGTATATCCTCTTACTCTACCAAGTCTGCTGTTGTTGAACATTATATTCAGATCCCGAGTTGTATGTTTTCTTCCAAATTATGTATAAGAATATTGTTTCGTTTTGTATTGGGTACAAAATGATTTTGGAAAACATGCATATAGAATAGAAAGTTGTTGCTCCGGCGTCTATGTCTCTGTTGATGTTTTTATGAAACTTGAGGGAACTTCGTTTAGAATGTCAGCTTTCCATTTTGCACCAGTTATTTGTTCCTAATGTTGATTTTAAATATTTCATTTATTGTATTTGTTATACATTAGATTCAAAATATACACGCCACCTTTAAACTTATTCTAAATGCGTTTTATAATTGTACTGGATTTTATTTTGAGCAGGGGAAAGTAATCCGTCCGCCCTGTTCCTTTACACGTAGTGTCACACAGCTATATAGTGTGAACATTTGCAATGCATTAATTATAAGTTGTAACAGTATCGATGTAGTTTGCAAATATTATTGGTATCTTAGTTTAGTTTTACTAGGGATATTGGAACATTGCAGGCCAGCTAAACAAGAGCTGACAAGTGACTTACACCTATGGATGCCAAAGCACGACCGTTTTCCAGCAGTTCGTCTGAACACAACATATGTAGATCAGCACACCAGAGACAATGGATGCGTTCCCGATGACCCAGATATATGTCGTGCGAGGGTTGAAAAAAAGTCCAAGCAAGGAGAGCACATGATAATGACATGATGCTTAATATATTGACACTTGAAAATTATCACAATTTTTCGATCTGATTTGTGTTTTAATAAGTGTTAATGGGATTCTTGTTCCTGTCATGTCTGTTCCCATGTTACGCGTTTCCCGATGTTCTATCATTATTATTATCTCTATCATTACTATTATTAAGGCAGCGAGCTGACAGAATCGTTAGCACGCCGGGAAAAATGCTTAGCGGCATTTCGTTTGTCTGCACGTTCTGGGTTCAAATTACGCCGTGGTCAACTTTGCATTTCATCCTTTCGGGGTCGATAAATTAAGTACCAGTGAAACATCGGGGGCGATATAATCGACTACCCTCAACCCTCCACCACAACCGCCCCGCTAAAAAAAACATTCAGGCTTTGTGCCTTTAGTAGAAATGATTATCATTATTGTTGTTGTTGTTCCTACTAGGAAAATAACTCAATAACATGTACGCTATGGGTCAGATACCCCACAAAATAACTTGGAACGTGTTTTAGTTCCTATAACTCAGCTTCTAACAGCTGGAGATGTATTACGCTGTTCACTACCAGCGAACTAACGTAACAGCCCTTATTTTTCAAGCACCTTCTGGAGTAATCGGGTTGTTCCAAGCAGTGCTGTTTTCTACAAGTGCGCTACTTATATTGCAACCTCTATTTGTTCAATGTCTTCTCAAGATCTTTTCTATGCTGTCCCTAATATTCCGAGATGTATAGGGATTGCAACTAGCCTTTTTTTTTCCAGCGACGACAAACTCTGTACCTCCCAAGCTAATCTCTCATTTATATCGACTTTTTTATCGCATACCTTGCCGTTGTTATTGTTAGTTGTTGTTATGAGCAGCAGCACCAGCAACAGTAGTAGTAGTAGTAGTAGTAGTAGTAGTAGTAGTAGTAGTAGTAGTAGTAGTAGTAGTAGTAGTAGTAGAAGTAGTAGTAGTTGCTGCTTTGTAGTAATGGTGCTGGTGACAGTGATGGTAGTGGTGGCAGCAGCAGTAGTAGTAGTAATCAACAGTTGATAGGCTCAGGCAAATTTCTGCTGCATCACTTGCTACACCGCTGTGTTGCTGAGGTGTAGCACACACACACACACACACACACACACACACACACACGCACACACACACAAACATTCATATACCTCCCTTTTACATACACACACATATACTCACACAGAGTTGAAAAGCTCCCACTACCAGTTTACCATCACCCCTGCCTTTCTCATTCATATGTTGTGACGGAGAAAAACACATGAGTATTATTATAGTAGATAACAAGTACTGCTAACAAGGCTGTGATATCTAATTAAGATTCACTCTCATAGTTTCGATTTCTATAAAATGTGCCTGGTTTCATCTTTTTGTTGCTCTTTAACCTCATACTAGCCTCACTTAATAGACTTACGATCGAAAGTATTCTAGTCTCTTCATTCAGACAGTGTTCTGTCTAGGACTCAATTGCCCAATGTTTCTTTCCCCGGGTATCATTTAAGGAATGTCTACTGCATGTAATAGTTATCTTTTTGATGTCTCATCTGTTACACTTTTGCAATGTTGAACTCGGAAGGACGTAGGGTATTATCTGGTTTTCAAAGTTTTCATTTCCCTTAACTTCCATAGAAGAATCGTTACAGCATCAGAGAAAATTCCCTTGGGTTGTTTACGAGTTTGAGCTTCAATCACGCTGAGGCCAGCTTTGCCTTTCATTCTTCCAGGTTCGATAAAACAAGGACCAACATAACTTCTGAAGTGAATATAACTGACTGCTTCTCCTGTGAAAATAGCTGGCTTTGTGCTTAAATTACAAACAATTATTATTCTGAAGCAGTAGTATATCTGCTATAAAGACCATATTTATTAACATTCTATCATCGTGTTTGGTTTTTATTTTTTGTCAGAATCCCATCAGAGCTGACTTCTTTGGAGGGTCAATGAAATAAAATGCCATTCAAGGACATGGGTTAAATTTTATCTATTATACCCTCCTATCAAAATCATGGCCTTGCGCCTATCTTGATAATTTTCTTTCCCGACTTGTTTTTATAACTTTTGAAGTATCATATACTACTAAATATCTGTAGAATTGCATCAATAATATTATTACTATAAGTATCACTTTGTATAATGATATAAAATATTATGTCCACTGTTAAAAGTTTATTATAATTTCAAATCAACAGCCAAACAAAGGATCAATATACTCGGCTATTCTGTTTTCAAAATATATGTGAGCTAGTATCTAATTCACAAATCCATATTATGATTGATAGCGCTGGATAATGTGACGCTCTGTATTTAGTTGGATTTTATGCTTATGCATTCTGGCTGGATTAAAATAAGTACCACACAAGTGCTGAAGCCGAAATAACCGAGTATAACATTCTCTGAATGGTAATAATAATACTATAACAATAACAATATCAATAACAATAACACTATAACAATAATAACAATTACAATTAAACCTTGGGAGAGGCATTATGCCAGTAATTAACACACGCACTGATTCAGTCCTTTATTAATTTATATAGTTTTTTGTTAAATTATTTCATGAAACCTATATCTTCAAAGTATGTTATCCATAAGAATTCGGCTCTATCACGCAGTGTGAAGATCAATATATTAATAGCCGATTTAGTTAGAATAATGGAAAACATATCCCCCTTGTGCAGTCCATGGGAGGGGCAAAGACATATTCAAGACTTCATGCATCGCATGCAGTTTTCGGGATACAGCCAGAAAGATAGAATCCGAGTATACAGAGGAGCTAACAAGAAATTTGAGGAGATTGTTGTCAAAGATACAGATGGAACACAACCTAGATACCGTAACAAACAGTGGAATAGACTGCAAAGGATTAGTGACAAAACAAACAGAAAGCGCACGTGGTACAATACCGACAAGTTCCAGGGAGTAATGTTTGTGGACGCCACGCCACACGGAGAACTGGCCCGCAGATTTTGAAAAACCCTCAAAAGTACCAAGTTGAGGATAAATGTTATAGAAAAACCAGGGAGATCCATTAGATCAATAATATGTAAAACATATCCCTTCAGACGAACAAGGTGTGTTGAGGAGAGTTGCATTGTGTGCAAATATAGTCCTGGTGCCAACTGCAAAGCCAGAAATGTGGTCTACAAAATAAGCTGTATGGATGGTGAGTGTAAAAACAGAAACACGACATACCTAGGTGAAACGGCAAGAAGTTTGGCTGAGCGTGTAAACGAACATTGGAGGGACTATAATAATCAAAAACAAACCTCGGTGCTCTACCAGCATGCCAAAGAACAACATGGTGGTGTACTGGACAGAATTAGCATAGAAATCCTGTCTAGACACCCCGGTGACGCATCGTTGCGGAAAATAAAGGAGTCGGTCCTCATAACTGAAACGCAACCAATTTTGAACACCAAATACACGTAGATGAGGGCCTTACAATTGCCCATGGTTGCAAGTGTTGTTCACACATATGATGCGGAATATGAACGTAAATAAATAAATTTAAATTTAAAAAAAAAGTCTCTATCTGTTCTGATATAAATGAAATTGTTACAAACATACATATGGACGCACATACTTACATATAAACACGAACCCATAAGTGCGTGCACACATATGAGCGTGCACACATACGAGCTTGCACACACTCACATGCTCATACCGAACAGTTTCGAAACAACGCCAAAACAACGCCAGATCATACATTCAAAATAAATGGAAATGGAGAGACAAGTTACTGAAGAGATTGCAAGAGTGCAATGGAATAATTTAACGAAAAAACTATATAAATTAATAAAGGACTGAACCAGTGCGTGTGTTTATTACTGGCATAATGCCTCTCCCAAGGTTTAATTGTATTTCTTTCAACACACGTATCCACATCAAGAATCTTGCACACGAAATACACATACAAAATAATAACAATTATTATTATTATTATTAGTAGTAGTAGTAGTAGTAGTAGTAGTAGTAGTAGTAGTAGTAGTAGTAGTAGTATTTTTATTATTATTATTATAATTATTATAGACGTCACATAATATACAACGTCGTAAAGTTGTTGATTGAAGATATTGTGTCTGCTGGGTATTTGTACTGTTTGTCAAGTCACAACAAGAACCTCAGACAATATTTTACGCAATATGCGTGCAGTACGAAGTAACGCCGACTTTTGCAATACATCTAGATTGTAGGGTACCTCTCTAAGGTTTTCGGATGTTTGTTTTTTTTAGATTGGGTGGTAATGAACCCAATGCTCCGATGACATTAGGGATAACCTTTATGCTCGACTCAGCTGCCACATCTTAGCGATCTCAATTCTCCGGTCTCCATATTTATCAACCATTTCTCTTTCTTTCATGATGATATGTTGATCTCCTGGCACTGGCACGTCGATTATTAGACATTCGTGCTTCTCCCTCCTAAAGGTAACTACATCCGACCTTCGGTGATCTAACACTTTGTCTGTCTGTAAATCAAAGTCCCAGAGGATATTTGTCTTCCTCCTTTCGTCCATTACCTTTTCTAGTGGCCTAGCATATAAAAAATCTGAAAATTCAGAAAAAATTGTATTACATGTTTATAAGGGATGACCAATAGGTGGACATTCAATATGCTAGAAAGTGGTCATCAACGACCCAACCACAAAGAAAAATGATGTTCTCCAGAAAAATTTTAATACAATTTGTTCTGAATTTTCAGATTTCTTACATTCTAAGCCACTTGGTCTTAAATTGAATTAATATTCAATCTATCACCCTATCTATATAAATAATAATTTAAATAGTTATGTTCTCCAACCAGCAGCACATACTGCAGTGAATTATTCTCTGCAGAATTGTTTCCGGAATTATTGCGCGCCGGAGCTGAGGCATTTTGAAAAGTAGCTCCAATGTAATCGGTAGAACTGTATGCAGTGTCTTGTTTCATGAAGATAATTCGTGTATAGTTCTGCAAATTATATTGATTCTAGAAAGTCTATGCTGATGAGAACACAAATGTTGTTACGTAAGTAAAACGTTAATGTTCGAAACTGCAGCAGTCCATAGATAATTCTTTATTCTGTATATTTCTTATTGTGTCCTGATCTGGCGTTTTGGGAAATTTTTCTGGAGAACATTACTTTTCTTTGTGGTTGGGTCGTTGATGACCTCTTTCTAGCATGTCGGATGTCAACCTAGTGGTCATCCCTTATACACGTGTAATATATATATATATATATATATATATATATATATATATGCATCTATGTGTGTGTATGTATGTATTTATGTATGCATGGTATGTATGTCTCTTCTATCTTTTAATTATTATAAGTCTTCGCCTGAGGATGGAGCAGCTTGCCAACAAAGATACAAGGCACCTTCTTTGGGATGTAGTTAACAAAGACAAATTCACATTTGGAACTTGAGAAAAGTCTTGCATATGTTTACTGTTGCATTCACAGATTACACTTGTAATGTACGAATTAGCCGGTCGATTTCTCTTTCTGAAAATCCCAGTTTATCCAGATTCTCCTTTATGCATTTACAAACAAAACTTAGTGCTTCAATTATTATTGGTATGAATATGAATTCATATTCTGGATACAGATATCCTCTTTTTCTTTGATTTTCAACGTGATATTTCTATCTGCAGGGCAGCCGACCTCTAAGACGGTGCATACCTTTGCCCCTCTGTCCCAAACAACAATATCCGGCCTGTTATGTTCACATTTGATAGACTTTGGATGGGAATATTTCACAAAGTATTCTTTCAGTTGATCTTTATGAATGTATTCCATAGCAGAGGGATTTTCTAAGTTTATTTCAGGACAGTCTTTTTTGCGGATGGTATTGCAAATTGTTTTAGCAACATGTTGCGGCATAGGGAGATAGTACCGTGACGACATTTTAGGACAGCTGCTATGTGTTTATGTATGTATGTATGTATGTATGTATGTATGTATGTATGTATGTATGTGTGTGTGTGTGTGTTTATAAGGATACGTGTTATATGAACGGGTATAAGGATAAGTATATTAAAATCTTCTGTGTAAAGAAATAAAAAGAAAGCATGTAAAAATACATCACGAACTTGAGAGAGATAGAATGCGACAGAATTGAAGACATTGAGAGAAAAAGTAAAAGAGGAAGGGAAATTGTTTCTGAGGGTCAATAAAGATTTTTCTACATGAGGATCGAAGCCAAATTTACAATTTATAATTAACAGGCCAAAGGTAGGATGAGCGGCGGAAATGTGTATAGAAGGAGAGGGAGAGAAAGTGTTGACAAATATACACTAGTGGCCAAAGTTAGAGATCGAAAATAAAATCTAAAGATGTCTACATATCTACTTCATTTTTCCGAATGGGGTTTTTATTGCATATACTTTATAGCATGTTCGTTATTTACGATAAATTTTGTAGCAAGTGATTAACAACTAAAAAAAACTTATAATAGAGCAAATGGTTATTTGAAAACTACAAGATTGACAAAATTAGAGAATGTATGCTGTAAAATTTTTTTTAAAAATCTGGCAAGACTCCGACCGATATAAACTAAGTTCAACTAACAGTACGAAATTTCTTTATTGAACAGTAGTGAATTAACAACCATGGAAAGCTGACATAAAGCTGATGAAAACCCCAGGAAGAGAGTGGTCGCATTGAAAATAGAAGGAATGACAATTTCTTCTGTTGCCAGAGACGTTAACAGGTCAAAAAATGTTTCAAGAACACACAAGCTTCATGAAGAAACAATCTCATTTATGTCACTAGAAAATTGAGGCAGACCACGCAACACAAGAGTTCGGTTACATCGTGTGATTCAGAGGCTGTCATTATAAGATCTTTGTAGTACTGCTGCAGGAATTTCTTGCTAAGTAAATCGTGATTATGAAATGAATGTCTCGGAAGACTGTGGCTTGTCATTTGAAGTAAGTTGGACTTTATGCCCTTTCCCCCACCATTAAACTTCTCATCGGTGTGCAGAACCGAAGAGTGAGGTTAGCCTTTGCCAATGTACTCATACTTTGGACGGACAACAACTAATTGCACGTGTTCTTCAGCGTTGAAAGAAAATTCAGTTTGGTTGACTCCGATGGTAGACAATACTTGAGATGTCGTAAAAGTGAAAGATTGTGCCCTAAGTGCGTGAAGAATTCAGTGAAGCTTGGAGGTGGGGTTTAATTGTATAGGGAATAATTTCTGAAGCATGTGCTGCACCTTTGATCTAGATCTATGGTAAGGTGAATGCAGCAATATATAAAAACATCAATCTGCAGCATGTTGTGCAAGCTTTGAAGTCATCTCCAACTCGTCAGCCAATATTTATGAAGGATAACGTGCCATGTCACAGTGATAAAATAGTTAAGAAGGTGTTTGAAGCTGAAAACCTTACTGTGATGCATTGGCCAACTCAGAGTCTTGATCTTAGCCGCACTGAAAACTTATGAAAAATACTTGCTGATAAAATCACAGATCACTGAGCTGCGAATGTTACAATTTTGTGAGAAAAACGTCAGGACAATTAAATAAAATGACATCAGAACAATGTGAGAAATTGGTCAAATCCTGTGAATGGAGACGTGCTGAAGTCATTAAAAATAAAGGAATCGACACATCATGTTGAATATATTGATGTGGATTGTAAAAATTTCCGGAAAACTTTTGGTTTCTTGAATATATATATATATATATATATATATATATATATATATATATATATATATATATATATATATATATATAAATATATAGTATATGTATATACATAGTGAAAGCGCATGGCTCAGTGGTTAGAGCGTTGCGAGGTTGTGAGTTCGTATCCGGGACTGGACTGCGTGTTGTGTTCTTGAGTAAGACACTTTATTTTACGTTGGTCCAGCTCACTCAGCTGTAGAAATGAGTTGCGACGTCACAGGTCCTAAGCTCTATCGGCCTTTGCCTTTCCCTTGGATAACACTGGAGGCCTGCAGAGGGGAGGCTGGTATGCATGGGTGACTGCTGGTCTTCCATAAACAACCTTGCCCAGACTTGTGCCTGGGAGGGTAACTTTCTAAGTGCATTCCCATGGACAGTCATTAGCGAAGGGGGTCTCAGCATGTATATACATGTATATATATATATATATGTATATATACATATATATATATATTTATAATTACATGCATTTATACGTGTTCATATTATAGATACAATGATGGAGATAAACAGATAAAACTCCTTGAGTTTCATATATAGAATATATATTCATACATACACATATATATATATATATATATATATATATATATATATATATATATATATATATATATATACATATATATATAAATTTAGGGTTGCTTCACTGTACTAACACCGCCGGTGCTATAAAAACACAGCGCATCCAGCAATCACAAACATCACGTGGAGATGCACTTGACTAAAACTGGAACAATGTTCTTAAATAGCACCCACCCTATATCCCCTTACAAGAAGACCAACGCAACAACTAAAACGTAAGGCTCTATTTACCTATCACCACTATCACACCACCACATATATTACACCCAATAATTACTTCTCCTACATTTCGCACACCACAAACTTCGAAGAGATCGGCCAAACTACTGGCTGCATCGAAACGTACGTAAGTGACTAAGACATAATATACAAAATGACTCATTACATAACCTAAACCTTCACACTGACTCATTTCACAAGCTCCACATAATAAACCAACGGCTATCTAGTCCAACAAAAATGCTTTTTCTTGTATTTGTTGCTCCATTCTCCAAGTAAATTAGCGGTTCGGCAAAAAGGCCGATAGAATAAGTACTAGACTTACAAAGAATTAGTCCTGGAGTCGATTTGTTCGACTAAAGGTGGTGCTCCACCATGGCCGCAGTCAAATGACTAAATCAAGTAAAAGAATAACAGAATAAAAGAATATATGTTTGTATGTATGTGTGTATACCTGTGAATACTTCGGAGTGTAAGCTGAATTCTTTTGAGCTCTAGTGTTTTCTATATAGAGATTTTCACGATCTTATCTGTTAACTCTATGTATTTGTTATATGTACATGGATATATCTATGTATGTGTGTTTTGTGGGTACATGTGTATGTAAGCAGTGTACTCATTGTTGCCACTCCCTTGTAATTGTATCCCCTGTATAATGAATAATATAACAGTTTAAATTAATACTTTTCTATCACACTGATTCACTTCAGACAAATACTTTTTTTACGAAATGTGAGTACCATATTTATTAATTAGGTATATGTATGCATATATGCGTGCAACATCACCTAGACTTGCAGAATAAGCATACATTATATAGTTGTGTATCTGCACAGGCCTGTCAATATATGTGTGTGCATATATGTGTGTGAGCGTACGCGTAAACGTGCGAAATCGAACAGGATCAATAAAAGATATTACCATTCCGCTTAATTTTCGGCACCTGAAATAGAGGTTAAGTGTAGTGTTTTAACAGTATTTTAATAAATACAGCGACAGTGATGATTGAAGTGAGCTAGAATAGAAAAGGTGCCATGGTGATTAGATATGATTGAACCTCTAAGAGATCAATATTCGAGAAATGCCTGGTAGAATAATACAGTTACATAATATGCATATATTATGTTCAATACGATAAGATAGTTAAATGATTGTAAATATATTATGGTACTTCATATTCCACTTTTATCGATCATATGCACAAGGATAGATATCTCATCAGGAGAGAAGTATTTGATTTGAGATGACTGGAGTTACATTCCGCGCTTCATTTCTCACAATGCATCTATTACAAAGCTACAAGTTTCAACGCCCATATGCATTCGCTGTGCTTCACCTGGCGACTTCACATGTTGCATTAATTGTTGCATTCTCTGACACACTCACGCGCGTACAAACACACGCACGCGCGCGGACGCACACACACATATATACACACATGCACAAATACACTAATACACACATACTCCGACATACATAGTTATATACATATATTGACAGACTGATAAATAGACATCTACACAGACAGACAGACACACAGACACACTCACACACAGACAGATAGATAGATAGATAGATAGATAGATAGATAGATAGATAGATAGGTAGATAGATAGATAGATAGATAGATAGATAGATAGATAGATAGATAGATAGATAGATAGATAGATAGATAGATAGATAGATAGGTTGAGGCATATATCTGTGTGCGTATATATATATATATATATATATATATACACTCACCTATAAAGTTACATAAATATAAATGTGAATACATATATATTTGTGTGTGTATCAATACGTATATGGATAGATAGGTAGATTGATAGGTAGGTGAATAGATAGATAGATAGACATACACACACACTCATATATAAGTGTGTATATATATATATATATATATATATATATATATATATACAGCGCACTGTCTTGGGACCATTGCTTTTTATAGTCGCTCTCTCAGATGTGCCTTCAAGTGCCCGGATAGCCACTCTTGCAAGCTACGCAGACGATACAAAAGTCTCGCAGAAAATACAGAACTCCAGTGATGTTGCACACCTGCAGCAGGAATTGGACTCAGTTTACAGATGGGCTGAGGACAATAATATGCAGTTTAATGTTGAAAAATCCCAAGCCCTGCGCTACCAACGTCCAAAACTGAATATGAAACTTACAGAGTACACTGGTCCGCAGGGAATTTCAATCACAGAACCTAAATCAGTGAGAGACATGAGTATCGAGATGAGTGATGATACCTCTTTCCAAGTGCACATTACCAGGATGGCAACAAAGTGCAGACGATTGGATGGATGGATCCTGAGAACATTCAGAACCAGAGATAAGGAAACCATGATGATCCTCTGGAGGACATTCGTGCTCAGCCGCCTGGATTACTGCTCACAGCTGTGGTCACCCACCAGTCTGAAATTAACAGCAGACCTTGAGGCAATCCAGAGGAGATTCACAAAGAAGATTGTCTCTTTGCAACTGCTCAGCTACTGGGAAAGGCTGAAACAGCTAAGACTCTACTCCCTGGAGAGAAGGCGGGAGAGGTATGC
>NC_142931.1:61747661-61755161 GCF_046866305.1 Octopus bimaculoides | reverse complement strand
CACCGGCGTTTCGAAGAGCTGGGCAGGACGCATCGTTAAAACTGCTCTTCCCATGGACCGCAAATTAAATTTGTATACACAAATTAAATCTTGCCATGGAGGAATGTAGTGGCGGACAAAAAACAAGACAGGAAAACAAACAGAAAAGGCTTTACGGCCAGACGAGAAAAATTATGTGTGTATGAACGCTGTGAGGCACGAACTTGAAAGTAGGGACGAAGTAGTTCGCGTGTTTGCTCGGCGATAGCCAAGGAAGAAAAGGATTATTGACCGGAAGCATATATGTATCTATATGTAGATGCCTATATATATGTACGTATATATATATATGTTTATATATACGTATATATATATATATATATATATATATATATATATATATATATATATATATATATATATATATATATATATATATCAATGTAAATTAAGGATAAAGTAAAAACCAATGAAGGCGAAACTTAGTACAATGTATATAATTCTATAAATGGCATAGTAGTTTAGAGCCATTTGATGTCACATTACCTCGTAATTACTCTTATTTTTATGATTATTTATGACATTACATACTTTATATCTATATATGTATATATACATATATATATATATATATATATATATATATATATATATATATATATATATATATATATATATATATATATATATATTATTTAAAATAGTTCCAACTCTGTTTTTTTATGTTTTATTTATATTCTTATAAAATTAATGTGGGATATAGAATATGGAATATATAATATAAATAGTAAAATGAAATGAAGTATTAAATGTCTTATTCAATATATGAACTAGTGAGTATTAAATATAGAGTATTAAATATATAAGGACTAGTAAACTTTCCTGCCTCATGGCATTCATCTAGGTCCCGTCTGAGATATATATATATAATTAATAATATCAGGAGTAATGAGAAATATTATAAATTTCTACCACAAGTAGCCTAACGTGTATAATTTAGTCAATAGACTATATATTATTCATATAAATAAAGTGTACATTTAAACACATAAGAGGCATCCATCATAGGATTTCTTGCACTATTTAGGGATAAAACTTCAAAGGTAATGAAAAATAAAAACATTTACCATCTATCTCCTGGACAATGGTTTCTGACTTATTTTAGCAAATAAAATAATTTGCTAGGCGAAGTCTTCTTCAGCAGGTATACCTTTGATTAAACATATATACACGAGGCAATCCAATATATGCCCATGCTTATACATTCTAACTTTTCAAATCTACCGTGCTAGCACAGCTACTTGTCGGCAGTAAATAAAAATGCCGACTTTTCAAATCGAAAATTATCCAGAAAAAAATTATCAATAATTAATAATACCAAGCGTAATGAGAAATATTAGAATTTTCTACTCCTAGTGGCCTAGCGTGTCTACTTTCTGAAGAAGACTTCGCCTAACAAATTATTTTATTTACTAAAATAAGTCTGAAATCATTGGTCCAGGAGTTAGATGGTAAATGTTTTTATTTTTCATTCCCTTCGAAGATTTATCCCTAAATAGTGGTTTGGAATTTAACTGTTCTTTCTAGCGTGCAAGAAATCCTATGATGGATGCCTCTTATGTGTTTAAATGTACACTTTATTTATATGAATAATATATAGTCTATATATATATTACTGGAAGGAATACAATTCAATCCTGTTCGATTTTTATGAATTCAGAAATATCCAAGAGGACTTAATTGTATTTCACCCGGATGTTTCTGAAAAATCTTGAACTATATAGTAATTATAAAAAATAATCATGTACAATGGTAAATGAATAGAGACTCAGCAATTTAAAGCTGCTTTGCGATGCAAAAGCAAATGTTGTGACTAAAATAACATGATAACCTCCATAGTCGTGTTATATTTTTATATTGATCTTAAGCAAATAGGTTATATAACCAGCCCTGATATTTAACTTACTGGAGAAAAAAAAATGAGATAGACAAATAACGGCATAAGGTCTCTTAAATGCACGATAAATAGAGAGATAGATAGATACATAGATAGATACATAGATAGATAGATAGATAGATAGATAGATAGATAGATAGATAGATAGATAGATAGATAGATAGATAGATAGATACATTTCTTTTATTAGCCACACGTGGCTCAACAAAGATGGGACGAATACAATGTAGAGCTTTTCTTTTTAGGAGGGGGAAGGAAGAGAAAAAAAATAAATAAATAAAAGTAGGGGTGGGTGTCGATCAAAAGGGATCGTAGGAAGGAAAAAAGGGGGGAGTTCGATCAAAAGGGACCGAGAAAAAAAAAGCGATCAATAGGGATCGTGTATCACAGTAATGTTCTCGTGTAAAAAGAGGGGAGGACAGTTTACGTTTAGCCGTGGAAAGAAAGGCCTACGGAAAAGACCACGGTAACCTTGGTCAATATTGTCATTGCAGAAACTATAACAGTAAGTGACTCTCTTTTGCCTTTTTGTTTTTTTCTGGATTTTTTTTTTTTACTCCTTTATAGTGTTATGGCTCCGTCATTCACACGTGCCATCCTTGCTACATTCACCCATCTTTTTTTGAAGCATTCACTAGACAAGACTTCCCTTTCTACTCCCACCTTCCTCTTCAGGTGATACTTGAAGAAGTTGATGAGAGATTGCCCAGAGAGGAAAGTCTTTGTCTCTAGAACTTTCAGACGCGCCCACCATACACATTTTTTCGCCATAGCCACAAGTACGATGAAAATAGCTCTTCCTTCCCGTTTAAAAGAAGGACGCGCGACAATATTCACGATAGACTCGGCTGATAGACCGACTCGTCCCACACGCGATAGCAGTTGTTCGACGTAAGCCCACAGCTCGGAAATGGTGGGACACTGTACGAGTGCGTGCAGAACGGTTTCGTCGCTCCGCCCGCATCTCGGACAGGTCGGTCCCGTGTTTCTCGAGCCATGCCTGTAGAGCTTATCCCGAACGGGTAGAGCTTCTCGATAGCACTGCCAGGCCAGGGATCTCTGGAAGTTGTCCATAGGTCCCGGTCCGAAGGTCGACTTAAACAGGCGGGTCAGGTATTCCTCGTCGACGCCCATGTTCGCCCCGAGATCGTCGTCGTACCTTCCCTCCACTAATCCACTATAGAATGCGTTAGTTGTGATGCAGTCGCTCAAGGTTGACCCGGGTTGCTGCAGTTGCCGGAGAGCAACGCGACACTCGCGGTGCCATTCGCCCTTCCTCGGCCTCTTCTTGATCCACGACTGCAGTTCGGTCATGGAGACGAGCTGCGGGAAAGCGCGCCACACAAACGGCGACCACACCTGTTCACCGTTGTCTACGTAGAGCCGGAGATGTCGCAGTCTCAGCGCGTGTCTGCGCATCATCAACCACGGCATGCCCAGTCCTCCTTTTAACGGGTGTTGGCAGCAAACGGATCGCCTAACCCTCGGAACACTTCCTTTCCACAAGAAGCGGAAGAGGATGCGCTCCAGCTTGGTGATGGTAGGGTCGGGACAAGGAACGACGGTTAGGCGGTAGTAGATGACGGATGCGATGTACGTGTTCGC
The DNA here is from genome assembly GCF_046866305.1 of Octopus bimaculoides. NCBI lineage: Eukaryota > Metazoa > Mollusca > Cephalopoda > Octopoda > Octopodidae > Octopus > Octopus bimaculoides. The sequence continues at coordinate 61,751,620 of NC_142931.1, read as the reverse complement.
CACCTCCGCCCTACCTTTTAGGGAAAGCTTCCTCTCGGCGCATTGCCGGGTTAGAGTGGCCACCCTTCTCGTTATCTCGTCCCAGTTCTTCTCCGTTTGGAGGTCTGGACCAAACCAGACCCCGAGCAACTCAACCGGACCGTCAGTCCAACGTCCCACGACGGAGGCGCTGCTTGACGGCATGGGCTTGCTTCTCCAGGTGCCGAGCCGCAAACCCACTGACTTATCCCGGTTGATTTTCGCTCCCGTTACCGCTTCGTAGTCTCTCAGTGTCTCGCCGACAAGCTCGATGTGCTTTTGGCTAGACACTATGACGGTGACGTCGTCCGCGTATGCCGACACGCTCGTCCCGCATCCCAACTCTCGCGGGATGCCCCTCAGCGTCGCCAGCTTCCGCAGTAGTGGCTCGAGAGTCAACACGTACAGAAGCGACGAGAGGGGGCATCCCTGACGAACCGAACGTGCAATGTCGAAGGGTCTTGATAGATGCCCATTGACGCGAACTACCGAACGGATGCCTCTGTACAGGGCAGCCATCCAGCCGCGGAAAATGGGACCGAAGCCGGCCGCTATGAGGACAGCCTCCAAGTATTGATGGTCTACCCTATCGAAAGCTTTCGATTGATCTAAATTGATCAATGCCCCACCCATGCCAGGTTCCTTAACTACCCGCTCTACGATGTAGCGCATTAGATGGAGGTTGTCATGGATGCTCCTGCCCGGCACGGCGCACGTTTGCGCCTTGCCGATCAGTTTTTCGATGACAAACGCCAACCGCTTGGCTAACACCTTGGCCAAAATTTTCAGGTCTGCATTGAGCAGAGTGATGGGCCTAAATTTATCTATGACGTCCCCCTTGTTTGGATCTTTCTTCAGCAGCGTTACGGCTCCTCGGCTCACAAAACCGGGAATGCTCCCGTGTTGCTGCCAGTTGCAGTACACCGCCACCAAGACGTCTCCAAACAAGTCTGGCATACATTTGTAAAACTCGTAGGGCAGACCATCCAAACCCGGAGATTTGTCCCTCGAGCATCCCGCCATCGCGTCCCTCACTTCCGCCGCCGTGATGGCACCTTCGCAGCACTCCCCCTCTCTTGCCGAGAGTCGTGGTAGGCTGTGCAGTTAGGCACTGAAGTCCACCCTGCGTTCTAGCTCGCCACTCGTCCCAAACAGTCGAGCAAAGTGCCGCTGAAAGGCCTCACACATTTTGCTTGGCTCGAGCAGTTCGCGCCCCTGTTCGTCCACCAGAGACCGAATGGTGGCTTTGTTGCCCTGTTGCGCCTCCGCCACCCGGGCCTCTCGCGCGGCTTCAACACCTTCGTTTCTTAGAGCACGCATCCTAGCCCTGACAACGCACCCTTCGTGTTTGGCGTTGAAGTGTTGGTCTAGGGCCAACCTCGCTGCCAAAACTTCGGATGCGATGCCACTTCTAATTGCCTCTTCTAGCTTCTTAACTAGCTCACCCTCTACTCTGTTTCTGTCTATGGCTAGTGCTTTGCTATACCTAACCGCTTCTGCTTTTATTGCTCTCTTGAGGGCAAACCACCATTTGTTATTGATGATGGCTCCCGTCAAAGCCCTCTTTACTAACGTGCTAATCCGGTCTCTGAAAACCTGTCTCGACGGGAAAGACGCGTTTAGTTTCCAGTAACCGGGGCCCTGCCTATGTGTCTTATCTAAGTCTAGCGTACACGTCACAAGTTTGTGATCCGTGTAGCTGACTATGTGAAATTGTGGACACCCTATGCTATCTCTATCTACTCTCCTACACAGTAGTCTATCTAGATACGATCTCGACGACCCGATGCAGTTTGTCCATGTCCACATTGGCGCATTCGGGTGGTCGAGTCGGTACCTGTCAGACAGTTGAAAGCTTCTGAGCAGGTCTTTGAGGCATTTGCATCCCCGTCTATTCCTATCTCTGCCCACATAGTCTAGATGCGTGTCCAAGGTAGCATTCCAATCTCCCACTAAAAGTAAAGGACGAGACGTTCCTAGGAATACTTCTAGACGTCGAAAGAAATCCGGCCTACCTGTTAAAGGTGGTGCGTATACTGATATGAGTCGAAAAGCACACCCATCGCTGCCATCGACATCCAGAACAACCAATCTACCCTCCGGGTCTATGAATACTGTCTTTACTTCGAGATCCAGACTCTTGCGAAAGAGTACCGCCGTGCCACTACTGCCCATTCTCAGCAGACAGGGAGAAAAATAAATGTTAAACTGTCTGCCAAACATGGACGTTAGGGCCCGCAGATCATGGAGTCTGGTCTCGCTTATGGCTATGATTTCTAGTTTGTGTGACTTTATGTCGTTTAGGAGGTACCCTTGTTTCCAAGGGGACCCCAAGCCACGCGCATTTACACAACCAATCTTGAGCATAATTTTGATGTGAGTGTTAAGGTTTTAAAGAGAGTCACTTACCGTTCGAGAGTTTTTGTGTCTCCTCCTTCGGGTTTTCTTCGAGGAGATCGCTGTATAGTTTTTTCGCCAGGTATGTTTGGCATTTGCCAACTGCCTTGGGGAAAATAGATTTTAGTGTGTGGTGCAGGGTTGGTGTTATGTGTAATATTTTGATGTGTTCTGGCGGTGTTGTGTACGGGTGGTTGCTGGTTTTTATGTCTTCGTTTGTTACGTTTGTTTTTGTGTTGATGTATTCCATCATCTCTGAGTTTTTTGTGTTGATGGCAGTGAGCATTGTGTGCTTGCTTGCTTTTTGAATTTTGTTGCTTGTGTTGTTGTTGTATGTGCTTGTGTTTGTGTCTGGAGTGTTTTCGGGAGTTGTGTATCTCCCTGCTTTGTTTGTGTTTGCTTTTCTTTTCTTGCTCCTCTTCTTCCTTCCTTTCTGGGTTATTTGCCATTCCTCATTACTTTCGTCTTCCGACGAAGGTTCAGAGGAATCGGAATGGGGTAGGTGCAAATTGTGAGCGTCTGTGTGTCTTTGTGTGAGTGGTTGTGTTGCTGTTTATGTTGGTGTTGGTTGCTTGTTATTTTCATTCTCAGTGGTTGTCTTCTTGGTTGTTGTTCTTGGTGTTGGTGTTGTTTCTGTTTTTGGCTCAGGTGGTGGTGTTGTTTGGTTGGGTTGGTTTGTTCATTGTTGCCGTTCTGTCGTTTTCGCATATAGCTGCTTGATTAGTTGTGCATACGGTGGTGTGGGTAATAATGCTGGTGTTTTGGGTTTTGGGTTTTCCCGTGGCTGTTGTTGTTGTTGTTCCTGTTGTTTCGCGGCAGAATTGCAATCCTTTTGGAAGTGAGCTTCACTGCCACATATGTAACAGCGTGGTCGTCTGCCTTCCACCACTACATACAGCCTTTGCGTTGATGGTAACTTTATGTAGGTGGGTATTTTATTTAGTGACTCCTGGGTAATATGGAGGAGGATCTCCATTTTTTTACCCACCCACTGTTACTTTTCAGAAACATTAATTTGTAATATGTCAACTTCCTCCATATCGACACATACGGCTGATGTTATCCATAGTGTGTCTACCGTGGGAGGAATATTTTTTAAGATAACCCTTGTTACCCTCTGACCAAGGTAACTCGGTATCATTGTTAACTCTTCTGTCTTAAGAGTTAGCGTTGAGAATCGTTTCGCTAACTCTTCAGTTTGAAAAATAACTTGCACATGGGAAACTTTATGCCACCAAGTTACATAATCTTTATATGGCCATACAGATCTCAAGCATTTCTCGATCTTTTCCGTGCTTGCTTTTTCTGTTGTTTTTTTTTTTTGTTTTTGAGTTTAAAATTTTATAAATAATTGTCTTTTTGTTTGTGTCTTCCAGTATGTCTTGTGGTATGTTGATCCGTACCTCGTCGTTTTCTTTCGTAAGTAAAGCCTTTGTATCTTTTATCTGCTGTGCAGTAAAAGATACTACCGTCGTTTTTTGCCTTATCGCCTCGGCGAAGTTTGTTTTGATCTTGTTATTGTTGTTGGTGGTGGTGGTGCTGGT
>NC_142931.1:61735161-61745161 GCF_046866305.1 Octopus bimaculoides | reverse complement strand
CAATTGTTCTTAAAAGTTTCTAAGAGTCTGTAGCTACAGTCAAGTAACTAAAGAAGAATCAACATTTAACACACAACATCATAGCCTCTAAATTCCTTTGACTTGTTGATATAATAGCTAAATATCCCTTAAACTATATGCTACAGTATCGAAAACGAGGAATATCATAGAATGTGTCGATGCTAGATACACTAAGCTGGAATATGTTTTTGCTGTTCGATCGTAAGATTAAAACTGTTCTGAGAATAAACTATAACAGGAACAAAACAATTTACATTCTAGTCACTAGCAAATGCTGTGAGTCTTGCCTTGTCGTTTGAATTGGTAGAAACAGCAGAAAACTCTGCTTAATATTTCCTTTTGTTACAAGACAGCGAGCTAGCAGGATCGTGGGTATGCCGGGCAAAATTCTTAGCGGCATTTCGTCCCTCTTTACGGTCCGAGTTCAAATTTTACCGTGGTCGACTTTGGTTTTCATGCTTTCGATAGAATAAGTACCAGTTGAACACTGGGGTCAATGTATTCGACTTACCCTCCCTTGAAATTGCTGCCCTTGTCCCAAAACTTGAGACCAATACTTCAAGCTGCGATAAGGCAGAGAACTGGTAGAGTCGTTAGCAGGCCGGAATAAATGGTTAACGGCATTTCGTCTGTCTTAACGTTCTGAGTTCAAATTCCACTGAAATCGACTTTGCCTTTCATCCTTTCGAGGTCGATGAAATAAGGACCTGTTCAGCAGTGGGGTCGATGTAATCAACTTACCTGCTGCTCTGAAATTGCTGACGTTGTGCCTAAATTTGAAAACAATATTTCAAACTATGTATAAAGCGGAGAGCTGGCAGAATCATTAGGACGCCGGGCAAAATAATTAGCGGCATTTCGTCCGTCGTTACGTTCTTTGATCAAATTACGTCGAGATTGACTCTACCTGTCATCTTTTAGGGGTCGATAAAATATATACGAGCTGAACACTGGGGTTGATATAATCCCTTGAAATTGTGGAAGCAGCAGCAGAGGGCGAAGCATCATGGCCATGTTTTCAACTCTGGAAATCTGATTGTTTAGTTCAACATCTTCAAACAAGCCTTACTAAGGAATCTTTTGAGCAGGATGGGCTACTGGATCTGAAGAAAATTCTAACTGGGCCCCACCAACACGAGCATGCGCTGTTATCTTGATATGAGATTACCATCTCAAGAAGACATGGTTGTGACGTCTGTGCCTGGTGTACCATTATCTGGCGAATGTTCATGAAGAGTATAATTAGACTTCCTATTATTTTAAACTCCAGGATTACTTTGATGACACACACTATTCTCTCACGCAATAATAATAATAATAATAATTGTATTAATGATAATAATAATAATAATAATAATAATAATAATAATAATAATAATAATAATAATAATAATAATAATAATAATAATAATGCAATGATCCAGTGCCATCACCTGACCAGACATCGGAAACCTGACATTGTTGTGGTGAATAGAAAACAAAGAACAGGTATGATAATCGACATAGCATGCTCCGGTGACAACAGGATGAATGCGAAAGAAAAATAAACAAGAACGACAATTTAAAGTGGGAAATATGAAGGTTATGTTGCACTTGGAAGTATCAGCACTCAACTACCAACATAGCTGAAAAAAATTGGTGCAAGTGTGAACACCTACAAAATCAGAATTGCTTGGAACTGCAAGAATTCTTCGCAAGGTTCTTAAACCATGACCAGTTAAACAAGTGTCACCTTAGTCTACTAGCTGTGGATAGCTGACACTTTTCGTCATACCCAGCAATATAAGGTGTGAGTTTTAATACAAGAAGAAGAAGAAGAAGAAGAAGGAGGAGGAGGAGGAAGAGGAGGAGGCGGAGGAGGAGGAGGAGGAGGGGTGTGGGGGAGGGGGAGGAGGAAGAAGAGGGGAGGAGGGGAGGAGGAGGAGGAGGAGGAGAAGAAGAAGAAGAAGAAGAAGAAGAAGAAGAAGAAGAAGAAGAAGAAGAAGAAGAAGAAGAAGACCGTGGACTTTTACAACTGGAATTAACGATGAAGATTGCCACAATTGGCCTAGACACCTACCTGAAAAACTCTGAGGGCTGGATGTTGAAATTTGTCTCAAAACACGAAAACAAGAAAGCATCATACTCAGTAACAAAACAGGCAAAGGAATATATAAGTGAATTCCAAATACAACAAATTCCAGAATTAGACGTACTGGAAACAAGCAGAGAAAAAGCTAAGCGCTTGAAAACGCGTGCTAAAACTGCTGTCTTAGATATTCTTACTGATAAATGTCAAGAAAAACCTCTCAATGGCAAATACCCAAAGAGAGCTAATAACGCCGATGTTGACAAAGCCATTATCTATCAATGGCTAATGGCTTCTGGCTTAAAATCAGAAACAGAAGGGTTTATCATGACAGCCCAAGATCAATGCTTACCTACAAGAAACTACCAGGCCAACATATTAAAGAACGGTAGCTTCCTATCATGTCGTGTATGTCAACAACAAAATGAAACCATTGATCATGTTGTCTCTCTTCATGTGCAGTCTTCTTGTGCCTACAGTGTATCTCAACAGGCATGATAGAGCTGTACAATATGTTCACTGGGCAATTTGCAAAAACTGGACCTGCCCCATGATAAAAACTGGTGGGAACACAAAGCACCTCCAGTGCTTGAAAATGATCACATCTCACTCCTCTGGAACTTCACTATTCCAAATAACAGATAGATGCAAACAGGCCAGATATTATATTGAAAAACGTCAGTCAAAAATCATGCCTCCTCATTGATATGACTGTCCCAATCGATATAAACGTATCTGTCAAGACCTACCAAAAACTGAGCAAGTATAAAGATCTTGAAAAAGAAATTAGCAAAATGTGGAACCTGAAGTCTAAAGCAAAACCTGATGCCATAGGAATGATAGCAAAAGTATCTGATTGCTACCTAGCTCAGATACCAGGAATCCCCAGAATGGCAGAAATTCAAAAGATAGTGCTCATGGGAACTGCCCATATCCTACGTAAAATGCTGACTCTGTAATCTCAAATTTTAAAGCAAACTCATCATTTTCTTATGGTTTCTTAAACATTCTCTAGAACAATACTATGTACAAAACCCAAAATATGGCACCCTAGGCATAACACCAGCATGAACTTCGAGCGTGTTGTCTCTGTAGATCTTTGGGTGAGACTTGGAGCCAACTTCTACAAATGCAAAGCAAATTCAAACATAAAATAATAATAATAATAATAATAATAATAATAATAATAATAATAATAATAATAATAATAATAATAATAATAATAATACTTGTTAGAAATTTTTCTTTTCCAACAGTTTACTCGTTGTGCGCATATGAAAAAATAATAAGAAATGATAATGGCTTCAGATTTTGGCACTAGGTCAGCAATATCGGGGTAAGGAGCAAGTCGATTACATCGACCTCAGAACTCAACTGGTACTTATTTTATCCACTCCGAAAGGATGAAAGGCAAAGCGCATATGAATTGAGAACGTAAAGACGGACGAAATATTGCTATGTTTTTTGTCCAGTGAGCTAACGTTTCAGCCAGCTCGACGCCTTAATAATAATAATAATAATAATAATAATAATAATAATAATAATAATAATAATAATAATAATAATAATAATAATATAACATTAATCATACTGCATGTTTGCTATTAGATTATGATTATTTATATTCTGTATTTTTAGTTGCCAAAAATTTGATTAAGCTGAAAAGTATCATATAAACATTTTATGTCAAGCTACATCCCATGATATTTCTGCAACGTCCTACCTACATAGTCATGAAGAAATAAATAAAATTATTGATTCCTCTTAACTGAAATCAGGAATTTTGGCGACTTGGCAAATTATTACTCTTTCAGTCATAACACATAACGTATACATGATTTAGCTTGCGACAAACAACATTTCTATACACACAAATACATATTCATACATGCATGTATGACTTTATGTATATCTGTATGAATTTATCCCCCCCCCCTTTCTCTTTTTCACTATGTTTATGTATATATATATATATATATATATATATATATATATATATATATATATATATATATATATATATGTAGAGAGAGAGAAAGACAGATACATATATATGTTTGCATATATGTATGTATATATATATATATATATATATATATATATATATATGTGTGTGTGTGTGTGTGTGTGTGTGTGTGTGTGTGTGTGTGTGTGTGTGTGTGTGTGTATACATGCATACATGCATACATACAGGCATGCATAAATACATACATACATACAGGTACACTGATAAAATATTTTAACAACGAAACAGCTATTTTTACTTTTACAAAAACAAAGTTCTGTATTTTCATTTTTTAAATATTCTATCTCCTTTTTATGTTATATTTATAACGAAAATATGAATCTTTTGATATATCTTGCATATATTATAACATATCCAAATTCTTTCTATACAAAACAAAATCTACATGTAAATATAAAGCGTATTTTTGTTGAGCTCTAAGTGAATCTGAGCGTATAAAATCTTTGCATCCTTAGAGAAGATAAAAAGAACCTCAGTTGCTTTAATCCACAAAGCAGATATGTATGTATTATTGTGGATCCGTCACAATTTTTTATGTATAAGCATTTACAAATCTTGATACCAGTAAACGAATATGTGCGTGTATATCTACGTGTGTATGGGTATACCTATATATATATATATATATATATATATATATATATAATATATATATATATATATATATATATATATATATATATATATATATATATATTTATATCGAATACATACATACACACATACATACATATATACATACTAGTTCTATATTAGTAGTCAAGAATAACCATGTTATAGCTAACTGCGCTCTATAACCTTACTTTCAGAGAAATCACGCACGATGACACTGAGGAAACGGATGAGAACATAATGGATATAATTCAATGTATTGCAAATTCCATCAAGCAAAGCATCAAAGAAAGTATAAACTCTCTTTTGAAACAACCACAAACGAAATTACTCATATTTGTCACCGAACTATTTAGGTGGTAACGTTATGTGAAAGCCATAAATCTTTTACTAACATTACATGAACCACATGGCTAGCATACACCTAATCGATTACAATCCTGCCTTGAAAGAACTAAAAAATTCATACACCTATACTTATTCTCGTTACGCTGATGTAACGAATTTTCAAGAAATTCTGAACGGAAGAAAAAACTTAATCTGAACAAATGAAGGGAGCTTCTAAGTGTTCCTTGAACCTTCCCGAAATAGTTCTCAATATGCATTCTTTCATCTCTATATTCGAGGAAGTAGACATTAGACAATGAAGTTTTTAATATACTAAAAAGATGGGATTGTCTTGAAATTGTAAATATTAAGAGAAGTTTTTCAAAATATAAAAGTTTTCAAGATGCTGATCATAAATTAATGGAATTATTTTGAATTAGATATATCATCAGATGCATAATACATTTTGGAATAGATTACATCGGCAGAAGACAAAGATTAGATTGAATATATGTGTCTAAATATGTCAAGAATAAGAAAACTGTCGCCAAGGTATGTAAAATTATCACAAATGTATGTATTTCTACATTAACGTACAATGAATGAACTAGTTTATTGTTTAAAACGATTGATAGATAGTTAAGTCATGGTATTCTCAATTCGTTTTACCTCTGATGGTATTTTTGTATGTCATTATAATAATAGTTCATGAGGTAACTTTCTTTACTCTAAATTTTATTCATGTCTTCCACGTATTGATTGAAGGTCATAACTTTCTTACCTTAGTTGTACTGGGGAATCAAACTCAATAACTGTCCGATAATTATATTAGAAAATCCGCAGCAATGAACGAGAAGGTCAACATTGATAGTGTCCTGGTGTTTAATATTACATTGGTATAAATGTGGTACTGTACCTGTACAATTTCTACGAGTACAACGCCTTATTTTAAATATGTTATTTTCTTACACTTATTTATGGAAAACCATAACTTCCTTACCTTAGTACACCATCCCCTATATGTGCAATATAAAGGTGTACTCGGTGAATCTCAATTACTCAATAACTGTTTGATAGTTATTTTAGACAATCTGCAACAATGAACGAAGTCGACATTCATAGAATCCTGGAGTTTAATATTACAAAAGTATAAATCTATACCTGTAAAATTTCAGTACACCACCTTTTCAACAGTACAGAACCTTTTCAACAATATCTTTTAGATTCTTACAAGTACAAATTTTTTCAAGATATATTTGTATTTCAATATGTTACATGCAGTCGTTTTATTGTGGAGATAGGATGAAAATCAAGTTGACTCTGTCTTGTGTTGAACTCAGAAATATAAGAGCGAAATAGAATAGGTGGAGGCATACATTGTAGTAGCGCGACCCTGCATCCATCATTTGTCGGTATTCACTACTCGTGGTCGATGACATATTTGCACCTCACAGGCAACAAAGCCCTAACTCAACCAAGCTGGTGAGTGTTTCACGAGGTTGGATTGGAAATCCTACCTCACCCACCTTAATCGTCTTTTACGACACACAGAAGAAATGCTGACATGCCGGTCCCCACACAACACAAAGTAGAATATAATAAAATATAATTTCACCCTTGTGCTGTATACGTATTCTTTGAGATAACAAATTAGTCATATTTTTCGACTTAAAACCGTCATAATATATAGCACAGGTGATATTAAGCTTTACTAACGTATACATATTGATTTACAACATTTTGCATAAGGTTTAAATTTTGTTGTGAACTGATATGTTTATCTGATATTTTAATCCAATACATTTGGACGAATAACACACATATAAGTACAAAAACTAAAGAGATTCAACGGATAATGCTAATAAGTTAAGATAGTGCTAACATATTTAAAGTAATCTAATTAGAAATAGGCGTCGAGAAAGAAGCAATGCTAACATACGGTAAAATAAAATCACTAAACTTAATTGCATAATTATTCATGTCATCTAAAGAAAACTCTCTATATATATGTGTGTGTGTGTGCGTGTGTGTGTGTGTGTGCTGTTGCGTGTGCGCTTCTGCGTGTGTATATGTGTATGTGTATATATATATATATATATATATATATATATACACACACACACACACACACACACATATGTATATGTGTGTACAGACAGACATACATACATACATACAGACATACAGACAGACATACATACAGACAGACAGACAGACATACATATATACAGACAGACAGACAGACAGACAGACAGACAGGTAGATAGATAGATAGATAGATAGATAGATAGATAGATATATAGATAGATAGATAGATAGATAGATAGATAGATAGATAGATAGATAGATAGATAGATTTAGTTTACTATTCCGTTAAGGCAAGATTAACAAAAAATGCATTCCATCCGGTGAGAGATAAACATCGTTTAGTGCTCAAAGTATCTAGTTATGATCATACTTTAAAGACATGTTGTAAACAGCATTTTGTTGTGAGAGTTTCGATCTTAGATGTTTCCCCAGATCTAAAATCTCACTCTTACAGACCATACCATAATCCTAACGTGAAACTCTCCTACATATACAAGGAGACCTGTCACCCACCTATAATGCTTAAAAACCTGATAGCTAACATTAGTAATAGGATATCTAATCTCTCTTCATCTAAAGATATTTTTGCTAAGGCAGACCACTACTATAACAATGAGCTAGCTAACATTCGCTTCAACGATAAAATATACTACAACCCCTCTAACCAAGATGAGCATCATAGAAGTCGACCTAAGGATAGTAGTAGCAAAATAATTTGGTTTATCACAAACCCACCCAACCTCTCCACCCTTCCTAAATTTAAAATCTAACATAATCAAGAGATTTCTGTGTCACTTAGATGAACATTTCTCTGAAAATCACACATAGAGAAAGATCTTCAACTGACGATCAGTTATCATATATCTGCTGACTCAATATGAAGAACATTATTACTCGGAACACCACCAGTTGTAGTTGTCGCGACCATGGAGCTTGCTCACTCGACCAGGCTTGCATGATAATCTCCGTCGTATACGAGACTGAACTAAGAGTCACGCTTTATGATAGCTTAACAGAAAAGAAGAATTGCATCGGGTTATGCGAAGTGGGCTTCAAAAGACGCAATGCAAATCATTTTTTGATAGATAAAACTAAAGACATTAAGTAAAGTAATGCCATTAAGTTGGCGATTCATTGACTAACCAGTTACGGGGTTTGAAGACCAGCTCCACGCTACATGCAATCAAATACGAAATCGTAGAAAAATCCATGCGATATATTAATGGATCGAAGAGACGTAAGTTATGCGTAATTGAAAGCTCGCAAATCCTTTTTAGATGTAAGAATTCCACCTCCCATCTGAATTCGAAATCAGAATTTTCAGCAAATGTAAACATATGGACAAGTTTTTTTTTGCGGGGGTGGGGGAATTAGAAGATGTATCGTCTCCAGATTGAGCAGCTTTACTGCAGGATTTAGACTCCTCTCGGTTGATTCAAACTTAAGTAGCCTTAATATTGCTTACAGTCAAAGGAGACATAACTCTAGTTTTCCCTTTTCCCATTTTTCATTTCTTTTTCCTTTTTTTCCCCAATTTCTGGCGATTCAGTCAATTCGCTGACGTCAACTATGTATTAATATTGGTTTCACATTTTGGCACAAAGCTAGCACTTAGGTATTAATTTTCATAACGGTTGCGATAAAGATTAAACGAAGATAGTTATAGGTGATTCATAACTATGATTAGTAGACTACATTACGATGTAAAATAAGAATGTAGTTAGTTTTCAGTGTTAACAATATATAGAAATAGATAATATATAGGAATAACAACACAAGTCAATAATGAATGTATTAGGTAATGTAATAACTGGATATGAAATAAATCAACAAGAAGCGTCGACAGAAGACACTTAAGTATCTCTAAAGTTAATTGACAGATATTTACAATGCGTAAAATAATGTTCTAATAATCGAGGTATGTTTGTACTATGTAACATTTAATTCGAATGTTATATTGGGAGATAATGAATTTTATTAGCGTTTTGAAAAAAAGTAAACTGAGGGTTGTTATTTAATAAACTTTGCCCTACGTAGTGTTGAAATTTCAAACACTTCAACCAATCCAAGCACACTACTACTACTACTACTAATAATAATAATAATGATAATAATAATAATAATAATAGTAATCATTTCTACTGAAAGCACAAGGCCTGAAATTTGAGGGGAGGAATTAAGTCGGTCGGTACTTAACTTATCGATCACGGCGGAATTTGAACTTAGAGCGTAAAGACGGGCGAAATACCGTTACGGATTTTGCCCGGCGTGCTAACGATTCTGCCAACTCGCCACCATTCTGCTCAGTACCACAGATTTGCTTGTCAGTTATTTGACCTTACCCAGTTCAGCATGTCCCCTAGTGACTGGCGATATGTGCATCTCTGATCACGAGCAGAAGTAGTGGTGGAGCATCATAGCCATGTGTTGAGAAGAATTCCTTGAGGTTTGGATAATACACTTTGGAAACATGGGTGTTTCCATCTTTAAACAACCCTTATACAGGGAGATTTTAAGCCGGATGAGCTACTGGACTTGAAGAAAATTCTAACTGGGTCCCACCTAGAAGGTCATTCGCTGTTTATCTTGATATGAGATCACCATGTCGCGCACATATGGCTGTGATATATGTACCATTACCTGATGGGTTGTCATGATGGGTATACTGTGTTTCGTTTATTTTACCCCTCTGTCATTTTGATGGCATGCACTGTTCTCTCACTCAATAATAATAATAATAATAATAATAATAATAATAATAATAATAATCATTGTTTGAAATTTTATTACATCATCCCTCGTACTCAACTGGTATGTAGGATGAAAAGAATCGACAACGCTAGAATTTGAACTCACCA